>NC_066605.1:3487500-3753546 GCF_905475345.1 Vespula vulgaris
TCGCCATATCATTGAATTTCATTTTAAATGATGTATTTGTTAAACGATTTATCACATTATTGTCGATAAATTTCTACAACTTAGAATGATTTAATGCTTTAGTGTTCGTTAAATAAAATTTTATATCATTACATTTTTAGTGTTTTTACAGAAAATTGACGACGTCGGTAAATGGATTGTATCTAGATAAAATAAAAGTAAAATTGTTTCAATTTTTTTTCAATGCGAACCAGATTGTACGATATTTTCAGATTTTCTCTACTGAAAGTTTGATCACTCATGTAGATTGCTAACTTCCGATTTTTACGAATTTGAAATTTAATAATGGATATTAATAATAAAACTGTATACAGGATACAACAAAATAAGGTGGTAGAATTTCAAATATGAATTCTTTATATATAAAAAAGAACAAAATAGCATTTATCAAAATGGGTCCAAAAATGTTTAATTCTTGATAATTGGAGTACTATAAAGTCCTAATTTAAAATCTTATAATTCAGAACTTAAATATTTTCGTACTCATGTTAATAGAACCTACTTTTTTCTTATCTATGAGGAGTTCATTTTTGAAATATCGCCGCGTATTTCTTTACTTACACTATAATAAATGTTATTTAACATTTTCTATTATAATAACTTCATCATACTATTTCCAAACCTTCATCTTTGGTAATGAACAATTTTTCCTCTTCCTTACAAGTGGATCTCTTAAATTCTACATATAAATATTTTTATTCGTCTTCATGTGTTTATTATTATATGTGTACATGTATATGTATATTTTGTGTGTGTGTGTGTATATATGTATATATATATATATATATATATATATATATATATATATATATATACATATACATATATGTTATTAGTATATATTACACAATACAATATAAATAATTACACAATACATAATAAATAATATACATAATATAAATCAAAGTACATATATGTGTGTACGTACATGTGTGCGTGCGTATGTGTGTATATGTGTATGAGGCTCATTCAATCATCACGGGCTCATTCAAGATGAATCTTATCATAGGAAATTTGACATGGTAGTGGAATCAAATTGACTTCAGTTAGTTAGAAAAATATGTTTATTAAATATTTCACAGATAGTTAATTCAGTTATGTAGGCGATTTAATTTCGACTCATACATAAGTAATGGAAAATAAACTTCTTTTAACTATGAAATACATAGATGCATTATATTTCGTGTAGGTACGAAAAACCGAAACAATTCGAAAGAATTAAATTCTGTTTGATAAATATAGAAAATATGCTATATACACCTTTACATCTACAGTAGAATAAAGAAGTTCTCTTTTCATTTAATTGTACTAAATAATGCAAAGGCTTAAATATACATATACATGTTACTATTTCATGAAGAAATTATGTTCAAGATTCATTAAATATAAATTCATTAAAGGGAGCACTATAGTTGTTAAAAATGTTGTACCATACCCGTGCGCATTAACGATTCTCATAATCTATTATAATATTTCTAATAACTTTCTTTCTTTTTACATAAAATCCTGACGATTCAATCGACGGAATATGATGTATCGCTGACATTTTCTTCCTTTTACGAACGAAAATACACTTTTCTAAAATAAGAATACAAGTACTCAAAACGACACCAATTAAGAAAAAGAAAATAAGGGGTATAATGCTGATTAGGCGAACCGGTTGGTGCTTGACCACATTGGTGAATTCTTTTTTAAATGACCTATATTTTAAACGATTTATCATACCATTGTCGATAAATTTCTGTAACCTAAAACGAGCTAATTCCATAACATACGTCAAATGGATATTTATATTATTAGATTCTTGTGAAAAGTATTAGATTCTTACTGAAAATTGATGAGGTCGGTGAATGGATTGTGTCTAGATAAAATCATAGCAAACCGATTTATATGTGTTGTTTCGATGCTAATCATATTACATGGCATTACTAGATTTTCAAAATGACTCAACTGGTCACTCATATATAATGCAAGTTTTCCATTTTTACAAATCTATAATTTAATAACGGCTATTATTATTAAAATTCTATACAGAGTGCAATGAAACTAAATAGTAAATGATTGGTAATAGAAAAGAAAAAACTAGGTTCTACCAGTATTAGTCCGGAAATGTTTAATTCTTGAATTATTAATATTTAAAGTAGGCTCTTATAATTAGTGATCCCGAATCATGACCATTTTGTTTCTAGAATCAAATTTAGAACACTAGTTATATTCTGTTTAAGTATGCAAAAAAATCTGACGGATTTTTTGTTGAACTGAATATCACTATCACTTACAAATGGATTACCGTACTTACAATCGTACGTAAGTTTATTTGATGTTTGTTCGGGAAAAAATAGCTCTAGTAAACCATGTTCGTATTCAAGTAAAAAATGGACATTTTTAATATTCCATGCAAGAAAATGTCAACAATGTGCATCAAAATTCAAGCAAATAAATATTGAAGTACTATGAAATTCTATTTCGAAATCTTATAAAACTTGAGTATTTCCGTACTTGTCTTGATTGAACCTGCTATTTCTTCTCCGGATATAAGTAATTCATTTATGAAACTTTGCCACATAGTTACTTTATATACAATATAAATGAATTTTATTTAATATTTGTTTTATAATAGTTCATCTTACTCTTTTAAATCCTTCATATTCGGTAATGGACAATTCTTCTTCTTTTAATGTCAACTTCATAACTTTCTCTGTAAGAGGATCTTTCGAATTCTGTAAGTAAATTATTAATATTTCTTTCCCTATACTTATTCTTTTCGCATATATATGTGAGTTTAAAATATGGAAAGTTACACATATACATATACAATGACATATGTATCATACTTACTGCAAACTTATCATAGTAAGCCGTATAACGAGCAATAACAAGTTGATAAGTACCATCTTCAACGAAGCCTTCTAATGAATTAAATGGTAATATGTAATTTATAGACGTTAAAATGCTTATTAAAGCAGCTGAATATCCAGCCCAAAAGACAATAATCAAAAGAAATATTGAAAAGTATACTATTCGTAAGGAAGATTTATCAGGAAAATCTACAGCAAAAGAATAGTTTGAGGAAATATATCTATTAAAAGAAAGATATGAAACGTAAATCAAGAAACATTTAATCAAACCTGCCAGTCCCTGCTGACAAAATATACCCCAAATCTCCAATAAATTATCGATCAATAAATATCCTATTTTGCGATTGGTTCCACTTTTTATTTTGAGTAAGACTAGGAAAATCGATGAAACAATTAATATTCCAAACACAGCAGACCAAAGAGAACGCGTAAATGTCTATAAAAGTAACAATTTTTTAATTTATGAAGATTAATGCATAAAGAAAAGAAAAATACAAAATTCCATTGCAAGTGATCATACTAAAAAATGAGAACACCATCGAATCGCTAAATGTTTTGGTTCTCGAATAACAAGAATGTTTTTGTAATTGAAAAGAGAATGCGTGTAGTCAACTGCATCAAATCTATCATTACTAATAATAAAATCTGATATAGAGATGTCAGCACGTCCAGTATACAATTCTCCAATTCCTCCAGACCAAGTCTTTTCTTTTGGATTCCATCTCCCAAAGTCTTCTACTTCTGAGACAACGTTAAAACTAAAATTCAGAGTGTCACAAAGTTCTTTTAATATTTTACCGAATATACCGTCTAATTCGCCATCCTTAGTTATACTTGATAATAGTGAGGTCTAAAAAAGAAAAAGTAGATAGAAAGCAATAAAAATAAAATTTGTAAGTAGAAAATAGAAAGCAGAAGATATCTTACCTTAACTGTAACAGCTTTCATAACTAAACCCTGTAAATTATATCTTCTTTTATAAAGAAAATCTGGAACTATTTTTGTGATTCCTTTCTCTAAGCTCCATGTAGCTACATCATTGATCTCGATTTGATTAGTATCGATCGAGTACCATTCTCGTAAAATATTTTCCGTACCACAACGGACCATCATTTCGGTGTTGAATTTTACATGAAATATATTACCTGGTGGATTGTGACAATAATCGGTATCATTTTCCTTGGAAATGAATATCACTAGCCACACAGCTGAAGACATGTCAAAGGTACTCGTTGCTAAAGAGAACTCATTAATCGCATTGGTATTAGAGACCAGTGCTATGTAATACGGTTGTATAGTGTGTTTGAAGTAGTACGATGTTTTATGTATTTGCGAAAAGTGCAAATTCGTACTTGCAATCCCTTCGCGAGAAAGTGCACGTCTCCATTTGAACACCATCGTTGTCATTTCCATTTCTGAGAAAAAAGAAAAAAAATATAATCGAAATGACTTAATAAGAAGGAGAAATATTTTTACCGCTTATTGATTCGGAGTATACAAAAATTACAGATTTCGACCCGTATGATTTGCAAATATTTATGATAAAAGGCATTTGCTCGTCGCCAATAGAAAAAAATTGATATGATATTGTAGCCTTTGGAAGAAAAAAGAAAAGAATAAGTAATATTTTCAAAGGTAAAATCAACGCCATCTTTTTTATCTTCCGATTAAATTGTAGTGTTATAATGTTATATTACAATTTGAACATATCGAAAACTACTGGAGAAAATGAGAAAATTTCTATCCGACAAGAAGAATCACACGAGACTGAATATTTAAACTATCGAGAGAAATATTGTTGACGTGCAGGTCGGAAGTCACGCGATGTTCGTATGCGTATTTGTACGAAGGAAATGATTTCATCTTTGATGGCATAGATTTATTATCAATCGATTAGTAAATGTCCTTTTCATTTGCCTCTTTTGTTTCTTTATTTTATTTGATGCGTGAATACATCTATACTCAAATACGCACTGACACACACACACACACACACATATATATTTATATCCGTTTTGTTAACGCATCTAAATACGTAAATATTGCATGTTTATATTCTTGTACATAGGACAGTGAATGTTAATAGAAATTGTTAAAATTTCATTTCGATTTAAAAACTTTAATAGACATTCTGATCGATCGGATCGAGGCAAATACTTAACGAAATGATTTACGTCTACGATACGTTTCATGAAATATATATGAATGTATATATGAAATATATATGAATATATATTAGTATTCGTTTACTTAAAAAAGCTATATAAAGGAATGGAATGTGCTTGTAAAAGGTTATTTTATATAGCTTTATTCATGCGTTGACATAAATCAAGAGTTCTTAGACGTTATCAATTCGATAAGATCCATTTCATATAATATGCATTCTACCGGGGTTTTAACCATTAATTTTGTACCTTTCAAGAGGAAATAAAATAAAAAAAATTTTCATTTGTACAAGTTATTTATTTTTTACTGGGCCACCCTGTGGTTAACTGTAAAAGTGTTTTCCAATCTTATTTGCATTATCGTCCTCTTCAACGCCTTAAAAGTAACGGTTTAGTAGAAAATGAAAGTAATATAAATCGCTGTATGCTCGATGACTAAGCACAAAGCCTACATTAAAGAGCATATGTCCATATGATAGGTAAACTGATCCACTGATAGGTATACGAATGGTAGAACGTCTACTCTTTTAGTTATTCATATAGTTTCACATTAACCATCGAAGGTATTCATCCTACATGATTGATTGTAAGAAGAGAAGAAATATGGAAAATATTGAACAGTTTCACGACCTATTTTTACCACGTGATGAATTGACGGCGAGAATACGATGAATCTAATAAAGTTAAGTGCATAATAAATTTTAAAGCATATTACGTATACATACTTACACTTGTGAATAGAGAAGCAGACCAAGAACTTCATACAGTACATTTATAAACACTAAGTGTAATAGTAATAATGATAGAAGTAGTGTTATGACAGAAGTATATTCAACATCGAAACGTTCGATCCGATTATTAGAAATTGTGAGAAATGGCTACAACGTTTAAAGTGGTGATAGCAGTTTTCAAGATACTAGGTGATCATAAAAGTGGCTTATTTATTACATCGTACGAAGTACGACTTTCGAAATGATTTTGCTTTAATCGATGTTGCATTTTAATCAACACAAATATAAATCAGCTACAATTAAACCTGTATTAACTAATGTCTACATTAAAGAATTTGTACATATTTACATTGTAAATAATTACAACAAATTATCGTTTCCGCGGAAATAAACCAAAAAGGAATTCACACAGAATTTTATAGGAACACTACATAAGTTAAATATCTGTGTTGGTGATTACTTAAAAGCAGCATTGTGAAAGCAGTTTATGTATTGACAAGTTAATAAGTCCATATACGGTTGTTGAAAAAAAAGATATAGATGTCAATTAGATGGTACATATCGTTACGTCTAATCAAAAAATATGTCACGTAGTTATAAACGAGCATCGCTAATCGGGCACGAAACAAATCAAATTGGGATGTACGTATAATGTCGAGCTATCTGGAAAAACATGATCGACAAATACGAATTCTCAATCGAGATCTCGAGGTGTCATCGAAAGTGTTACCTACAAATGCTCGGACAATCATTGATATCATTTGTTTCAGATGCGATCCGAACCATCCAGCAACAAAATCTAATCTCGATCGCAATATAGGATGTAAAAAGTGTGGTATAATGAAGCATCTTACAAAAGTTTGAAAAAAATCGAAGGCAAACAAAGCAGTTGGAAGAATCCTTTTAGTCGAGCATATAAAAAATAGAGAACCATATGAGGTCATCATAATAATAGAAGCTAGATCTGTAAAATTCAAACTAGAGAGTGTAACTGTTATAATGATCACGAATAATCCTGTATGCGAAAAAATGTTCTCTCGCAAAACTTTACGAAAAATTAGGCTTAACTTTTAAACATTTTATAAAATCGTTGTAGATATTATTGGACTGCATAGTATTCAAGTTAGGGTACAGATACTAGTTCTTTGACAGAATACTTTCGAAATTATTTTTTAACAAAGAAACTATTGACTTGTAATAATTGAAATGTGATCTATGAGTTGCATATTTCAGATTATTTAAATATCTAATGAATACTACGTCGATGGTAATCCTAGATTTTATAGTTGACATTGACATATTATTATTAATATACAAATTGAATTTCAAACTTAGAAATTCAATTAATGGTCACGCTTCTGCCGAAGGGAAAATTGATACTGAAATCTTCACTCAAGATCACGACAATTTTTAACAAGTAATTTTTATTATAAGCAGAGAAGTACTTTCTGTGACAAATCAGTAATTTGTGAAATCGATTTATCCGGAGTAATATTTGTCATAGTGCCACATAAATGTAAATTGCCACAGTTAGAATGGTTTGTCTATTTTATAACAAACAATGAGTTGTACATATTTCTCCGACTGCTATATGATTCATTATCAAACATTCATCCCTTAAACTAAGACTTATAAATCATGAATATCAACAGTTTGTTTTTTTGCTTTCATGCGCATCGATTAATAAAATCGCTGAGTGGGCATCCAATTTTCTATTTTTTAGCAATAACAATGAATTCTTTTCAAATTCCAACTTTTATATCATCATTTATTTCTGAATTCTCGTTATTATTAACTACTGAAATAGGTCAGGCTCTATATACAGGCTCTATTAAGCAAATCGTACGCATTCGTTCTATCATCAAGGATTTCCATTTCAGAATATTATTGTCTACAAATTTTAATTATTTTTAAAATAATTAAATTGAATTCAAATTCTTCAAGTCTTCGTGGAATCAAATTTTCATGTATAAAGTCCAACTAATTTCATCTTTGCAAGAATTTCATTTTCGTAGCTTCAGAACAGTCAAACGCAGAGCGATCATTTTTTATTTACAATTCATTGACAATTGTACTCATTTCGTAATTTGGATAAAATATTATACGTGATATCTTTTACTTTATGTACTTATTATTCGCATTATGTACATAATTTTGCGACAAGTTCTGGAAATTTGATATTTTTCAATTTTTATGAACTAATTTTCTTTCTAAATATCTATTAATTCACGGTGTAAATCTTCGCGGTGTGATTGTTCTTGAGTTTTTCGAATTCTTTGCCCTTCAATTAGTCATTAAATTGATATAAAAATTATTTCGATAAAACTCCTCGACGTTGGATCGCGCAATAAATATCGAACTGCGTCTTGACTAGTAATTTCGACTGTGTTAAGCATGTCTACCTTTATTTTTGTAGATCTCAACAATATCGAATTAAAGATGGTCATTCATTATTTCCAATATACTGATATTGTATATTACTGATGCGACTACTAGTTTTTGTTGCATCTACTAGTTAACATATTCCACGATATAAGCAGCATAAGAATATTTGTCTAAGATAAATCGTATATTTGTATTTGATTGAAAGATATTCAAGATTAAAGGATAAAATGTATTATTTCATTTATTAGAAGATTCTCAAAATTATGAAACAATGAAAATAATTATTTTTCAGGCTATGACATATATAGGTATAACACACTTCGTGCAAACATAAATTCGAAATAGTTTGAAAGAATTAACATGTCTATACGAGCATTCGATAAATATAGCAAATCTGTTACATATACCACCATATGTAAAATATAATGAAACAGTTCCATTTAAATTTAAAATTATACGAAATTATGCAAAATACATCTACACGTATTTCTATTCTATTCAAAAATTATAATCTAATTTCCTAATCAAAAATTATAATCTAATAAAAATTCTTTGAAAACGTACATTGCCATTATTTAAAATAATTTAAGTGTGCACATTTACGATTCACATTATGTTTTCTAATACTAAAAAAATTTTTTTTCTTTTTACAGAAAATCCTGGCGGTTTAATCCAAGAAATATGATGTACCATTGACATTTTCTTCATTTTACGAACAAAAATAAACTTTTCTATAATCAAAATACAAATACTGAAAACGACACCAATTAGGATAAGAATAAGAACCGATATTGAGCTGATTATGGGGACCAGTTAATATTCGTTATATTAAAGGATTTCTTTTTAAATGTCGAATCTTTTATACGATGCATTATACCATTCTTGAGAAATTTCTGCAACCTAGAACGAAATTTTTGCAACTTAATATTTTAACATATAATAAATGAAAATTTCCATTATGAATAATTGTGTTCTTATTAAAATTGATAATGCTGATGAAAGGAATGCGCTTAGATAAAATCAAAGAAAAAGTGGCTGCATCTCTTGTCGCAATACGAACCACATTGCATGATACTTTCAGATTTACTATATAATCTTGGTCAAGCAAATAGATTGCTAGGTTACGATTTTTACAAATCTGTAATTTAATAATGAATATTAATAATAAAACTATATACAAACTGTAATGAAACTACGTATTAAAACTTCAGAAATGTATTAAATTCCTTATTTTCTCTACGAAGACGAAAATAGGTTCAAGAATCATTTTAAAACTTATGTCTTTTTTATATATATATGAGTAATCCATTGTTGAAATTTTGCTCCATAGTTTCCTTACAGTCTTTGTAAGTAAATGTTATATAACTTTTTTCTATAATTCTTCATGATACATTTTTAGATCCCTCCTGAACATTTAATGGAAATTTTTCCTCTTCTAACATCAGTTTCATCACGTTCATCGAAAGCAGATCTGCCGAATTCTACGAATGGACATTTTTCTTTAATTTGCTATACTTATTGTAGATATATAAATTTATACATATATATATATATATATATATATATATATATATATATGCACTGCAAATTTATCATAATCAACCGTACCACGAATGACGGTAAATCGATGAGTATCTTTTGCAACGAAATTCTCTAATGCATTAAAGAGTAAGATAAGGCTAAAAGATGTTGAAAGGCTTATCAAACCTGCTGAATAAGCGGCCGATAAGACGGTAACCAAAAGAAATATGAAGAAGTTTGCTATACTGAATAATGATCCACCAGAAAAAAACTATATCAAAAGAATACTTTGTGTTAATATAACTATTACAAAAACAAAATGAAATGCAAATCAAGAAACATTGAACAAACCTACCAGTCTCTGTTGACAAAATATACCCCAAAATTTTCAAAAAATTATCGATGAATAAATATCCTATTTTACGATCAGTTTGAGAAAAATCAATAAAATCGATGCAATAATTACTCCAAATATAGCAATCCAAACAGTATTAGTAAAAGTCTACAAAAATAACAATTTTTTAATTCATGATAGTTAACGCATGCAGAAGAATATAATAAAAAATTTAATTGCAAATTATCGTACTTGAAAATAAGATGACTATTTAACCCGAATTTTTCTGGTTTTCGAATAACAAAAAAGTTTTTGGTGTTAAAAACAGGATTCATGAAGTCCACAGCATTCAATCTGGTACTGGTAATAGAAAAATATGAAAAGGAAATGTCTGCATATAATTCTACGATTGCTCCAGTCCAAGTTTTTCATCTGGATTCCATCTTTTATACTCTTTTGCTTTGGAGACAATGTTTAAACTAAAATTGAGAGTGACACAAACTTTTCTCAATATTTCATGATTCACAATCCTTTTTTACGTTCGTGTATAATGAACCCTGTAAAAGAAAAAAAAAATAGGAAAGAAGGATGACGAAAAATAATATTTTTAAGTAGAAAATAGAAAAAATATCTAGACAAAAACGTTTTACTTTAACTGCAACAGCTTTCATGATCAAACCATGTAAATTATGTCTCCTTTCGTAAAGAGATTCTATAATCATTTTAGAAATTACTTTCTTTAAGCTCCAAGTTGCTACATCATTGATCTCGATTTGATTCGTATCGATCGAATATCATTCTCGTAAAATATTTTCCATAGCACAACGGACCAACATATTCGGACCATATCAATTGAATCTCACATAAAATAGATTATCTGATGGATTGTGATAATAATCAATACATCTTCCTCGTAAATGAATATCACTAGCCACACTGCTGAAGACATATCAAAGGTATTTGTTGCTAAAGAGAACTCATTGATCGCGTTGAAATTAGAGATCAGCGCTATGTAGTATAATCGTATAGTTCGTTTTCAGTAGAATGCTGATTTTTGCAATTATGAAAAGTACAAAATCGTGCTCGCAACATCTTCGCGAGAAAAATAAATATATATGAAACAATAAATATACTTAGTGGAAGAAAGATGAAGGAAAATCTTTATTTATAGCATTCGAGAGATCCGCTTTTAAAAAAAAGAAAAAAATTAATAAAGTTGATGTTAGAAGACAAGAAATTGCCCCTTACTCAACAGGAAGAATATAAGAGAGTACGATGAAATATTATAAAAAAAAAATTAAATAAAATTTATATATTCAAAGTGTAACGTAATCATGCAACGAATCTTCAAGAATGCTATTTCTAAAGGATATTTCTCATATATCTGGAAGAAAAGATAGATTCTTTTGAAATGAATTTCGAAGTGCTTAATTTTTTATAAGTCTTTCAAAACTTTGTGTGTTTTAATGTACTTCAGTTATATTTATTTGCTGGAATTATGATATATTTTTTCGATATTCCTTTACATAAAATGTTTGAAATGTTCATCATCTTCTTGCATATTAAGTTCCAAAGATACAAAATAAATCAATTTATGATTATGAATACGATAGTCTATCTGCCAGAATTAAAGATATTCAGTACAATATTTTAGTAAACGCGATATATTTCATTTATATAATATTATATATATGTATGTGTGTGTATTATATATCATATATTACATTTTTGATCGATCTTTTCAAAGATTTCCAAAAAAATGAATATTTGCTTAAATGCCAATAACTAACCATTCATATTCATTCGAACATGTTTTCTAAGCTAAAATGTTCAGATAGAAATTTCTAAAATGATACCAATCGATTATAAAGGGCTATATACTTGCCAATTACGAAACTCGACAAAATCGACTTTAACTTTTTCTATTTTTGAAATTTACCATTTTACACGTATCAACCAACGACAATATTAATTATTTAAACTCCAAATATAATTTAATTTATATCTTAGATTCTCAAACTGTTCTCCACGCTCCTGCATGAGTCCGATATTTAATAACCAGGAACCCTTAACTGATTTTTTAAATTCAAAAATTAAATTATTTATATTCATTATAAAAAACATAATAATAATATCATGCAACCCCAATTAATGTTTCATTATAGCAATGTTTCTCATTAAGACATTGCCCACAGGGAACTAATTTTATCCTAATCATGTCAAATTGTTTTGATGTACACAGTTGGTATGAATCCTTCGTGGAAAAAGTTGATAATTCCCCGTGAAAACTTTTTCTAAAGAAAGGAATGAAACGACATAGAATACTTTATTATTCAGAATTTAGATGATCCAATTTGTTATATAGATCACATAGAAGTAAAAGTAAATCGTGCAGATGTTCATTATTTTCTATATTTTTTCTATTATATCTTACAATCTAGCATACAGAATTAATGCATACGGTAGCTTATGCGGAAGAGCATAAATAATTAAAAGAAGCAGTAAACGTCTTATCACACGTACTATTCGCCTATTTTATGAACGTATGTCCTTCAACGCATATCCTGTTCTTAAATCAATCTATATGACATTTTCTCTCCTTAATGAGAATATCCATTCGTGGAATTCAACGTAACGTCATAATGATTTTTAGTTTCGCAAGTATCTTTCTAAAATTTGAGATAATATTGGTTCTTGAGGGACTTTTGGAAGTCTTTTTTTTCTTTTGACTGTTTTGTTTTTGTCGATACATGCTCTTGCGCTTTGTAGTCTAGATCTAAACATTTATTCTCGGTTTGCGTACTTTCGTTTTTTTGTATTTGTATTATATAATGTTTCCATAATCGATCATCACCCAGAGAAATAGTATAATTTTCCTAGTCATTTATTTGACCATGCTAAAACATAATGTATTAAATTGAAATAATGTATTCACCCTCTCTCTCTCTCTCTCTCTCTCTCCCTCCCTCTCTACCTCTCACCCTCTCTCCTCTCTTTCCTTAAATCAACATACTTTTTTGTTTCCATTTATATCTATTTGCAGTTGTTGCTTACAGAGAAAAATCAGACCTTATCTACGAAAATACGCTATTGCTTTTGATTCTTCTATAAAATCGTATATTATAATTTTATAAAAAAACAGCAATCGTTGTACCTGTATGAATATTTTAAATATGTAATATATAATATATTCTAGTTTTATAAAATTTTATAACAAGCTATATACGACCACACATTTTTGTTCTAAACTTTTTCTTATTCCTCCTTTCAATATTTGTACAAATCATTCTGCTGGTTATTTGTTGCACAACGTTTACCACCTTATTAAAACTTAAATATTTATTCCTGACAAAAGTATTTGGATTACTTCATCTGATAAAAAAAAATTGGTTACTCAATGTTATTTTTAAATAATTTCAAACATTGCAATAGATACTTAACTTATAGTACTGCTACGAAATTTTCTATAGATTCTCTTTCTGCTTTTTTTCGTATATAAAAATTGTAATTTTATATAATTTCTAACAATGTATAAAAATTTGTTAATTTAGACGAATCGGCTAGAGTCAATTTGTCGCAAATCAGAGAAAGTCGTAAGTCCGATGAAATGAAGAACATAAGTCACGTTTTTATCCTCTGTTATCCTGGAAATTGGCATTGCCTCTTATAAACGTTGTAACCATACCACACAATTTGTAATAGTCGGAACGAAAATTTCGATGCTGAATATATCTTGCAACATTATCTCTTCATTATTTCCGCTGAACTAAGTTTTTGTACTGATTGTGTAGAAAGTTCTTTTTTACATTCTTGTTTCACATGCATGAATGCAAATTGTATATCTGTGTAATATATTTTTCAATTTGTAAGGGTACTAAAATTATTTTATCACTTCTTTTGTATTCTTGTCTTCACGTTGTTGTGTCTCAGGTAAAGGTAAAAATGGTATAAGTGCAATATTTTCTCCATATCTTTTCTCCAATGTCTTACAATCCACCATAAAGGATCAATACGTTCGGTAGTGAATGTTAAAAAAAAAAAAACCACTCATACTGTTTATCTATTGTATGAACATTTGCTTTTCAACGCAGACCTTTCTTTTACGTCAATCTATATAATACAATTTATATGATTTCTATTTACTATTAGATTACTTGAAAGGACATCAAAATTTTTGAGATGTTGAGTTACTATATGATCCAAAAAAGATTGGACAACACGGCAGTTAAATATTCTATAAACTATTAACTTTCTTTTTTACTTTCAGCGTGGCTCAGAGGAAAATTAATAGCTTCTATAAGTGAAAATTTTTTCTTATCTTATTTCTCACCGAAAAATACAAAGTTAGAATCCATTATATAAAATGAACTGATCAAGATTAAGAACCGCCGATTTATATCAATATATGAGTAAAAATGATCTTCTATAAAAACATTCTAAACTTCATATAGCGATAGTTAAATATACTTCGATAGTTAAACAGTATTAGTTATTAGACACGTATATATTTCTTCAAATATGCGGAGGTGTTTGAAGAATTCATTTTCTTAAGTGCAAACATCGATTATATCGATTAGAATATCCATTAAATTATTTAAATGTAGGTAAATTTTAACAATCCTTTATAACATTTTACTATGGTGTGTAGAATATTAAAAACGTATAACGTGTACATGGAGATACGTAAATGACAATCATAATAATAGAAGTGACTATAATGTTCTAAATAGTTTAGAAATTTAGTATTTTGCGATCTTCTTTCGTAGTAGGACAGATATTTTTCCATTTTCTTGAGAACGTAGTCGCCGATTCGTCCAATTTGAAAAATAATACTATAATTAATCGATCGACATAAGAAAAAAAGAATTTCGTTATGCTATTAAAAATACTCATTCTTTTTCTTATTTTTTTTCTTCCGAAGGCTATAAGATCCTACGAATTTTTTTCTATCAGCGATAAACAAATTCCTTTTATCATAGACATTTGCAAATTATACGGTCAAAAATCTGCAATTCTCTTATATTCCGAATCTGAAAAAGGTAAATTTCTCATTTCCTTATCTTCGTTTCTACTACATTTATTTTCTTCTTCTTCAGAAATGGAAATGACAACGATGATGTTCAAATGGAGGTATGCACTCTCTCGGGAAGGCATTGCGACCACAAAGTTGCGCTTTTCACAATTGCAAGAATCATCGTACTACATTAAGCAAGTAGTACGACCGTTTTATATCGTGATGATTTCTAATTACAATGCGATAAAAGATTTCTCCTTAGCGACGAATACCTTTGACATATCTGCAGCTATGTGGCTATTAATATTCATGTACAAGGAAGATGGCTCCGATTATTGTCACGATCCACCAGGTAATATATTTCATTTAAAATTCAATACCGAAATGATGGTCCGTTGTGGAACGGAAAATATTTTACGAGAATGGTATTCGATCAATTCTAATCATATCGAGATCAATGACGTAGCTACGTGGAGCTTAGAGAAAGGAATTACTAAAATAGTTCCAGATTCTCTATACGAAAGAAGACATAATTTACAAGGTCTGGTAATGAGAGCTGTTTTAGTTAAGGTAAAATATTTTCGCCTAGATATTTTTTCTATTTTCTATTTGAAATTATTTTTCTTTTTCTTTTCGATTTTTCTTCTGTAGGATTCACCATTCACAAAGATAAACAAGGCTGGCGAATTGGATGGTATATATGGTAGGATATTAAGAGAACTTTGTGTCACTCTCAATTTTAGTTTGCACATTGTCTCGGAAGTGGAACAGTATGGAAGATGGAATCCAACAACAAAAACTTGGTCTGGTGCAATTGCAGAATTATATTATGGACGCGCTGACATTTCTCTTTCAGAGTTTTCTATGACCAATGCCAGATTAAATGCCGTTGATTTCACGGTTCCTATTTTTAACTCCAAAGACTGTCTCTTCATCGAGAAACCAGACATATTCGCGATTAAATGGTCATCTTATTTTCTAGTACGACAACCTGCAATCGAATTTGTTATTTTTTTCTTCTTCGTAACCTTTATTAATTAAGAAAAGTAATTATTGTAGACTTTTAATTATTCTGTTTGGATTGCTATGTTTGGAATACTAATTGCTTCATCGATTTTATTGACTTTTCTTAAAATAAAAAGTGGAACTGATCGTAAAATAGGGCATTTATTATCCGATAATTTTTTGGAAATTTGGGGTATATTTTGTCAACAAGGAATCGCAGGTTTGATTCAATGTTTTTTGATTTCATTTTCTTAATAATTATTTTTATTTACAAGAGCATTAATAATTTCTTTTGCTGTAACATTAATATTCTTTTGCTGTAGAATCTTCTGACAGATTTTCGTTACGAATAGCATACTTCTCTGTATTCCTTTTAATTACCATCTTATCGGCTGCCTATTCTGCGGCTTTGATAAGCTTTTTGACGACCGTAAGCCACATTTTACCCTTTAATTCATTAGAAGGTTTCGTTCAAGATGGTACTTATCAACTTGCTGTTTTTCGTGGTACGGCTCATTATGATAAATTTGCAGTGAGTATGATACCAATATTATTGTATATTTACAAATGTAATTTACGTCATTCTATGTATATGTGTGCGCGCGCGTGTGCGTGTGTGTAAATAAATTTTGATAAACGAAGACGAGAAATACTATTTATCTTTAGAATTCGGAAGATCCACTTGCAAAAAAGTTAATGAAGTTGATGCTAGAAGAGGACAAATTACCCTTAACTCCATTAGAAGGATTTACAAGTGTATGATACATAAATTAACCTTTATAAATAATATTGTAGAAGTTACATTATTAATATTGATTATTAAATTATAGATTTGTAAAAATAGGAAGCTAGCAATCTACTCGTTCGACGAAATGGAAAAAATAGTAGATTCTAAAATATCATGCAATGTGGTTCGTATTGAGACAGGATATGTAAATTATATAGCTATAGCTTTATCTAAGCACAATCCATTTACCGATGTCATCAATTTTCAGTAAGAACATAAAAATCTAATAATGCAAATCTTTATTTATCATACGTTAATATATTAGCTCGTTCTAGGTTGCAGAAATTTTTTGAGAATGGTATGGTGAATCGTTTAAAAAATTCACCATTTGACAAGAAATCCAATGACATGGTCAAGCATCAACCAGTTCCTCTAATCGGCGTACTATCACTTTTTATCTTCATCCAAATTGGTATCATTATAAGTACTTGCATTTTGATTATAGAAAAATATTTTTGCTTCTAAAAGGAAGAAGACCTCAATGATACATCATAGCCCATCGATTAAATCTACAAGATTTTATACGAAAAAGAAGAAAAATATAAAAAATGTTAGAAAATATTCCACGAATCGCAAGTGTACATGCGTAAAGTATTAACGAAAACGCCAATACTTGTTCTCAACAAGATTTATATTTTGATTATAACTTTCTAATAAAATAGAAACACGCATATGCGTTATTAAACTTTTCCATTATTAAAATATAAAATAGAAATTTTTCATTATATTATACGTAAATTTATGTATAATACATTTTCGTTATTTATTAAATGCATATACCCATTTTTTAATTTTTTGATTGTTTCGATTTTTCATTCTTGCACGAGGTATGATATGCCTATGTATTTCATAGTTAAAAAAAATTATATCTGGCGTTTTTTATATATGAGTCAAGATTTTTTATCAATGAGTATGACTGAATCAACTTTTTCACTATACATGTTTTTCTATCTGATACAATTTAATGTGAGCATATCTACCTGTCAAATATCTTATAATAACAATCATAATCCATGATCTCGCATGCCATGCGATATTGTGTATGGTATGGGTATATCTCTCTCTCTCTCTCTCTCTCTCTCTCTCTCTCTCTCTTTTTCTCTCTCCCTCGCTCTCTCCCTCCCTCTCACTCTCTTTCTCATTTTCACTCTGTGTGTGTATGTAATATAATAATAGTAATTGTAATCATTAATCAGTTAATTGCAATTAATTATTATTTGCAAATAGAATTAATAATAATTACCCTCATAATTTGTAATCCTGAATCAATAATTTCTAAAACACCCAATGATAAATTTATATTTCATTAGGATTAATAATCAATAATATATACCGAAAATTATGCGTATATTTATCTATTTCAATTGTATAGTGCTTTACGATTTAATAAAATTAAATTTATTATTGATTAATATATGTAAGGTAAAAATATTACTATTTTACGTATAAATAACAATAGTCTAATACCTTGAATAACAATATATCCGTCGAGATAAAAAAAAAGGTTTTATTATATACAACACACTGCTACTATCTTCAGCTTCTGTCAAAGGATTATTCTCATGTGCAACTAATAAATAAATGTACCCAAAATAATAAATAAATATATTGAAAGCACATAAATCATCAGATAGAATCTTGCTTACTTGGCTTCTCCACAAAATTTATCTTTTGTATCAACGTCAAATCGTTGGTAATTCTTCATCCAGTGATTATAGGAATCATAAGAAATATAATAAGCATAAAAAATATTAGTTGTAAAAAAACATAAATATATACATCTACTGATTTTAAATACACTTTTTGCAAATAAAATTCATCTTTTTGCAAATCATATTCATTCTATCGTATATCAAGTTTTTCTGTAGAATTGTTTTATAAAGCTTTTGTAATGAAAATGAAAGTAAATATAAATTTATTATTAAAAAATTCCAAATTGCACTACATATAATATGGAAGGTAAATAAAATACTTATTTAATTACTTATTTATTAGTTAATAATTCTTTACATGTGGAATTCGTAATTATAAAATAAACATTCTTTCTCTTCTGTAATAAAGTAAAAAACAATTCTATTTTTCAATGTTTACTAAATGAGTAACTGAATTATTTCGACATTTAATTTACCTGGAATCTTTACAATTTACGGGAAAGAGTTAATTTCCTGTAGATTTATGAATTTCGAACATAATATTAATTCATATAGATTTTCACTAGATCGTTGATTGTTGATCGAATAATTTTAATAAGCTATAATTTGAAATTTTATTTTTTTTGAAATTTTTAGAAATATCTTTTCGTTACTTTTATTTCAGAAATAGGAAAACAATAATCTGATTTGAAAAGCAATAATTTGATTTGCGAAAAATTAAATTTTATTTGCAAACAGATGCATGTGATCTGCAGAAGGATGAATTCAGTTTGCAAAAAATTGTATTTTGAATGTAAAATCTACAAATGCATATGTAGATATTGAAGTGATAAACTATGTGTACCTAATGTTCGTTATAATAGTATTTCTTTTTATAAAGACTGTATATTAACAATATTCAAAATAATTCCCCATTAAGATCGAATTGGATGAATTTATTTATCTCTGACTTTTACAACGAGGATGCATTAGAAATTATGTATAACAGACTGAATAATATATCGCAATATTATATCTATGACGTGTGTTTTATTTATTCAACAAAAATTTGTGCTTCGAATACACGAGAGTACAAGAGAATAAGATATAAATATATATAATATTATATCATTTTTTTTTTATGTTCTCCTCGATATCATTCAAGTTTTATATATAACATTTTTCTATAATTTTACAAATAATGGTAAAATTTTTAAACAGTAAAATGTTAGTGGCAAACGATTTGATCGTTGTGTTTATTTTATTAAGAAATATCTTTTTTATCCTATATTAATTGTTTCCAAACAGAGAAAACTTTTTAATTTTCTTTAACATCGAACCATTTTCATAAATATTAAACACTATAATCATACAATATATTGCCTT
The DNA here is from genome assembly GCF_905475345.1 of Vespula vulgaris. Classification (NCBI taxonomy): domain Eukaryota; kingdom Metazoa; phylum Arthropoda; class Insecta; order Hymenoptera; family Vespidae; genus Vespula; species Vespula vulgaris. The sequence continues at coordinate 3,507,357 of NC_066605.1, forward strand.
CATCATCCGAGCGTTTGCATCGATTAATATCATTTATGAAAGTTTTTTTTTGAACCTTTGCTCTTTCGCTTTCTTTCTTCCTTAATAAATTGAGTAGCAAACCGATTTTGCAGATAAAAAATAAAAGGATTTATTGTCTTACTTTCTTATTAAGAAGTGTGTTTTGATAATCATTTTAAAATTACAATAAAAATAAAATTTCAACAAATTTAAATAAGAAGTAGATATAAAATAGTTCAATATTATCTGAACTTGATTTCCATTAAGCACAAACATTGTTATTAATAATAAGAAAGCTTGTAAAATATAATAATATATAATATTAAATAAATTTGTGACAAATAATATGCATATAAAAACAGTAGATTAATATTTTTAATTTAATATTAATTAATTTTTAATTTAATTTTTTTTAACCATAAAATATATAAAAAGAAAAAGAAATAATTTTATTTTTCGTTTTCGTTACTCAATTTGGATTTAAATTTTAAGATATGAAAAACAAGTATTTGTTTTTGATTGATCTGTATCGCAACAAAATATTTTGTTTTTACCTAGTCAGGGTATCATGCTATGGGAATGCAGAACTATTACAGAAAATTAAAAAAAACTTCATAATGAATTTATACTTCTTTCAATTTATTCTCTTTTAAATTTCAGATTGGAGCATCTCGACTTTTTTACGATGGACGAAATTTTACTTTATTATTATTATATATTTATAATTACTTTGGATAAATATATAATTATATTATACACTTATAATTACTTTGAACGAAATTTAAAACAATAATAAGTATTATTCTAACTAATTTATTTCTACAATAAAAAAGATAAATTATTAAAACTCGAGGTATAAAATTCTAGATTGTACTGTAATTAAAATCTTATTATTTGTCAAATCAACTTAGTTATAATTTATTTGCAATAAAAAAAAGTGTAGAGCCTTGGCATAGTAGTAATAATACAAAAAAATGTATCAAGTATTTGCTATTTATTAATCAGTTAATAATATAATATTTACAATTTGTCTTTTTTATTTAACTTTAATTCCAATTCTAATAAATAGATTCTAATGAATACCTTGTTTGAATTACTATTCCATATTACAGGATGACTAAAATATGAATAAAATATACATAGATAAAATACATAAAAGCATATATGTAATGAACAATGAAATTATGTAAAAATAACAAAATATTATGATCAATATACCTTAAAATATTATCATTTATAATTCATGTATTATATTACCATTAGTTTTGGTAAGTTTCTTTCTTTGGAAAAATTCCGCTAAACCTAAGAAATGTCTCTATAATTTAGAAAAAGTATAGAAATATATTTATACATTTAAACTTTGTTATAAAATATATAATACTTTGAAAGAAACAGCAACATCTATAGTTGCAGTTTTACCAGAGACTGTTCCTTCTAATTGTTAATAAGAATTTTTTCTAAATAATTGTCCAAATATAGCGAACTGTCCTAATATGATTCTAAACATTATTTCTTATACTGTTTCCTTAAATATATCACAGATAAAGTCAAAACTTTTGCTGGAATTTATTCTTGTAAATCTTTCGCTTTTATAAAATCAAAGATTTTCCTAATATCTTTTTTTTGATTTGATGTTTCTTTCATACAACGTATTTTTGATGAATTAGTAGATGGTGGTAGATGGTGGTAGATTAGTATCAATGCCTAAAATACAAATATTATTCTTTATATATAATTTTACGTATTATCGTATATAAATGTTTGCTGAAAATAATAATATTAAGTCATACCGTAGGTTTTTTATATCCAATTTCTTTTTTTGCGAATTTAGATTTATTTGAAAATCAGATGATACTTTGGTTATATTAATGCCATATGCTTTAAGTTTTGACGTTTCAAAAAAGTTTTTGAATTTAATGTAATCAATATTTTACAAAATAATTTACTTAGTTGAAAATTTTCTTTTATATCAGATTCTTTAGAGATTGTATAATAACACCTTTCTAAAATATCAAGTAAGGAAAAAAGAATAAATTAGTTCATTATTTTCATTTACATTGATACAACAAAAAAAAGCACCAGAATCGCTTAGCCTCGAATCTACAATTTCTAAATTACAAATCTAGATATTTATCAATATGTTACATATCACTTATATATTGTCTATGGTTTTAGTCTATAAAATAAAAAAGTAATTACAAATTTTTCCAAAATTTAACAATATTTTCGAAATTCCGTTTCATTGACATGAATGATTGGACAAGTATTTCCTTATTTTTATTATAGAGTCATCTGTCCAAAGCTCATTAATGGAAACCTATGCATAAAGAAATGATTTCAGTAGTACTAATGATATACATATTATAAATTAAAAATAAAACATGATATATTTTTTGATGGTGTAATTACTTAGGTTAAATCTTTTCATCTACAATCCAGCTACAGACAAAACTATAAGATATGTCAAATTATTTTTAAGATGAAAATATACATTTTTCTGTAAGCAAGCTACCTTTCTGGCACGAAACTCAGTTCTTGTAAAACTCTCCTATATCAAAGTCAGAATCACTAAATAATTTTTATCTAAATATTCCAGTATTATCTATTACTAAATTTAAAAATTTTTTTAAATATTATTGAATAGTTGTATTTTTTACAACAAATGTATTATACTGTGTTATAAGACTGTATAATTTTTTTACACAAGTTAGCTATTCAAAAAGCAGCTTTCATCCTTTTAATATAATTATTTAAATTTAATACAATTATCTAAATGTAAGACGCATAAGCATACTTTATCATTCGTCTTTATCTTACAAAAATGAATTCCAACAATGATTTCATTCTATGAGATGGAGAGAGTGTTATTTACTTACAGATAAAGAAATAGGAGCTAGAAATATTAAAAATTAGAAATAATCTGATTTAGATTATTTTATTCCTAAAAAATTGTTTATAAGGCATTTCCATGTCCAAAGCCATCATGGAATTCCAAATCATTTATATCTGCATCAACATTGGCTTTCTTATCACTAGGTCCTAATCCTCATCTATAACCAGCATCATCTTTTGTCGGCCTTGAAGCCTAATTTCTTGGTCTAGGTTTCGAAATCTTAGACCTAACTTTTCTCTTAAACGTAAATAGAACTATTTCTGAAAGTAGATGTAAGAATCTATATAAATATTCAATTCCCTCCTTGGTTAAATATCAATAAATCACCAAGCAAATTGTTCTTTGAAATAACTTCTGGTTTTGAGGAACTAGACAATTATGAAAAAATTGTTAAAATGAAAATACATGTATAATGATAACTTATTCTAAAATTAAACATCAAGATATAATTTACCTATACTGCTTTAATAACTTCCAAATTTAAAATTGTTTCTAATTCAAGGTGTTTCATAGCTGGTAGTTGTTTTTTGCTATCATTATATCTTCTTTAAAAAGGTACTTATATATAGCCACACGATTCTTTTTTGGCATCAACATTCTGGTAATAATAAAAATAATTATCTTATATTATTATTGATGATTTGATGTATTATATATTGTATTATAATGATAAGTAGTTCTACTAATTTGTTACTATAAAGGCTTGAACAGATGGAAACATTAGGTTCACCAACATATCCCATAGGCAATAATACAGAAATGATAAAATTACACGTATAAAATAAGCCAGATGTAAAAAGATATCAGTATTTCTATCAAAAACAAGTTAGGTTATGAACTTTTAACATATATATATTAATATTTAGTTTGATAAAATCTTAATTTCTCAGATTATATAGCATAAACAATTGATCATATGTTTAATGCAACATTATACGAAATAATATATTTCTAATAACGTATTTAGTTCATAAGTACTTGATACATTTTAAAATTTGAACTGATTGGCAAATTTCTAATAAAATGATAATGATAGATATAATGATAGATATAACGTAAAACGTACTCGTAGATCTCTGATTTTATTTAATTTCTTGTGGAATACTTGATGAAAACAACTATATCATTCGAAAACTCGAGTGAAAAGAAAAGTTTACTTCTTGTAACATTCCTTGTTAGATTCGTAGAACTACGTTGTTTTCTTATGTGTCATTAATTCTGATTGGCCTCACATTCGGTGAGACTCGTAGGCCATGCTTCTTTTCTTTCATTTGGTAATTTTGATTGGCAATACCATAATCATTGTGGTTCAAACGATCAACCACATCGGCAATGAACAAAATGTAAGTACATTTTATGGTTACGTTCTAATGCAATTATTTGAAATTCATTATCAGATAAGATTGTCTTTTGTCTCATAACACGCATGATATGTTAATGTGGAAAAAGAAATATTACAGTACTTCTTAATCCTTTGCATTACTATTTATTATTATTCTATATCTGTTATTATTTATTACTACCATTATTCATAGCGAGACCTGTTTCAAGTAAAAGATGAATGGCTGCTTCGAAAATGCCATATTCTGATATAATTAATTTGTTTGTAGATTCAGGCGTAAATATATGAAAATTAACTTTGTTTTTTGAAATGAAACTTCTTAGGGCGAGATGAATTTTAGTGCGAGATGAATTAGGGTGAAACGAAGAGTGAAACATGGGGAGAGGTCTTATTTTTTGGTATACTGATGTAATGTTTTGGTAAAAATTGAGAATACTGAGGACTACAAAATTTGAAATGCACTATTAAAAAAAAATCATCGTAACATGTGTTACGTCTCAAAAACCTTGAGCTTCGCGAAAATAAATTTTCTTCGAATAATTCCTGCTATGTAAGATGATGTGTCTTTTTGATTCTCAATTGTTTTGTGAAGTTCTATAGCACGGGACTTGCACCCAACGGTATGCTAGGTGACGTGTGCAAGCCAATCAAATGACATTTACCTTTACTTTTGACGAATGGTATGCTTGGTTTATCTATTCTTCGGTGATGAGGATTGGTTGACGGGGACACACATTGGATTGAACTTTTTTTATTGGTGAATACAATACATTATCGCCAAATAGGCCGATTCGGTTTTCCTCGGTTTGATTGGCGGTGAAATCGAACAGAAGAGCTTGTCAACTATGCCGCGAAAAACGAATTCCTCGATTGTATTTAAGCGATTTGTAAATAAAAGTGAAATTAAGATTCGTGTCAATTAGAATTGAAAGAGCAAGTTGCTTGCATAGACACAACTGGAATTATTAACTTAAACTGTTTAATAATTCTCAATTTATTTAAAACGTTATTTAAAACAATAACGAATAGATACAAGAATGATGACTGGTTCGAGACAATAATAATAACTAAAAAATAAGTAAAAATAAATAATAACTGAGAATAACTCCAACAAAGACTGAGTTAAATAAATCGTAAGCAATAACTTGATAATTAATACAGCAAAAAATCTAAGTAAAAACCGAACAATAATCGTAATAATTAGCGGAGCGAAAAATCTAACTAATAATAATCTAAACACAATAATCATAACAATTAATACAGCGAGATGATCTAAGCAACAATCGTAGTAATAATCGTAATAATTAATACACCGATATGATCTAAGTAACAACACTGTCGAGACAGCGTGCGCGGCCAATTAAATTAGGAGCGTTGGCCAATCAACGAGAGGTGAATTGCTTGCGATGTCGTCATTGGCTCATCGTAGTTCTCCCCCTAGCTGGCGGCGGAGACGTCCAATGACGACTGCGGACGTTTGGGATGCTTCTTGCTGGTGGGGATGAGGCTTTGTAGACTTGGCGCACATGTCTCACATCTTTGTTGGCGTTTGTTGTTCCTTCGCTTTTCATTGTTTAGGCATGTTTTTCTTTGCATACGATAGGAGTCTTTGTTTATATTTATGATAAACATAGTTAAAATAATATAATTCTTATATTGGTTAGGGTAGATTTCCATTTCAATTTTACAAAGGAGATATCGCTTATTTATGATTATATAGTTTTATTTTAAGTCTAGAATCAGCGTAGGACGTAATACATAAGCATATCTTTCTTTTTCACTAGACTTATCTTACTCTCACCTTACGCTCGAAGAGAATATGACTGTAGCGACGCATATGGGCAAGATACGTACTACATACGTAAACGGGGAACAGTGTCTCCACTATGCTTTTATCGTATCGGTGTATAAGCTTTAGTAGATAAGTTAGGTAATACTTCTCTCACGCGTCATAACAATCGGTTTCGTGTAGATAGGATAAATAGTTAGAGGCTGTGACCTCACACTTTTCAATTCTTCACATGTGTATCTTCTTTGATGGTAACGTGTTTCTTGCATTAAATCATGTTAGGTACGATGTCAGTACGCATTTGTTTCAAGCCAAATCTGTATTTCAGGACAAATAAATAATAAATATAATTGATGCATATAATAATTAGTATATAAATTTGCGACAATAAACAAGATTTTAAACAATGTTTTGTTACAAATAATTAGTGAATATTTATTATATTATATATATATATATATATATACTTACTATATTATTATATTATATATTATTATTGTAGTAATGGCAGCAATATCAGTATTAATATAAAGTGAACTCCTACAAAGGAAACCATACAAAATAATAGTGAGAATAAAACCTCGTAGATAATATGGAAGCCAACTCGTATTTTGTATCATATATGTTGTATTTGTATATTATGTAAAAATAACATATAATATATAAGTGTTTGTTGTTGTTCACTAATTACTATTTTTTTTAAGTAATTTACAAACGTATATACTTTATATGTATTTATCATTAAAAAAAATTCTATTACTGCTATGTCCTAACTAGTATAGATCACCGCGAAACCTATGTCAACTATCAAGGAAGGAAATAAATATGAAATTGTATAGTAACAGCATACTAAATTATTAAATAAGGAGAAGAAAGTTGTTGATAATTTTTGTTTACATCGATACAAAAAAAAAAAAAAAACAACAAGGGAAAAATTCAGACTTGAATCTACGTTTTCTGAATTACGAATTTAGATGTTGGCCAATACATACATTGCTTGTAGAGTCTCCATGTTTCTAATCTATAAAATATAAGAAAACTACAATTTATTTTTTAAATTTAACAATATTTTGGAAATTTAAATCCATTGACATGATTTTTAATTCTTTATTTAACACTTTATTTAATTCGTTATTGAATACCGTAGGATAGTATTTCAAAAATTTTTGAATTGTTGAGAGGTGGCATGATACAGAAAAAGCCGGGAAACACTTCATTATAGTCAAATATTTTGTAAACTTTTTGCAAACTCAACTTAGTTCGTAGAAAATAAATAAATTTTAAAGAGAGTAAGAAAATTTTCTTTTTAAATTTTCTTCGAAGAGAAAATTTTTTATCTTATTTCTTACCAAATGTACAAAATCAAATGGATAAAATTCCTACAAAATGTAGATCATACGAAATGAGTACTCCGAAGAGTACGGTTAACTTAAGGACGGTTAATTTATATATAGATCTAATGTATATATGTAATAATGATCTAATTGATCTTTTGTAACACATTATATTGCTTGATATACCTTCTATAGTTAAAAAAAAATTACTTATAAGAAAACACTCATATATAATTGTTTGTCATATATAATTGTTTAAAAATTTAATAATCATAAATTACTTTTAAATACTTGTCTCGATTATATCCATCAGAATGTTTATTAAATTATTTCAAAGAAACTGAAGTTTTAATAATCGCTATTTTAATTAATATCCTTTAAAATGTTATTTTATCGTATAACAATATAAACGTGTAATGTCAGTATGTAGATACATAATAAAAAACATACATGTGTGTGTGTGTGTGTGTGTGTGTGTGTGTCTATATATATATATATATATATATATATATATATATACACAGCAAATTTAACAAGAATGGTAAATGAAAAGATAATTATCAATTGATCGATAATAAATTTTTTTCACATCAGGATGATAATCATAATAATCTAAATGACAATATTTCTCTCAATAGTACAGAAATTTATTCTTGTGCGACTTTTTTCGTAATCAGATAGAAATTTTCTTATTTTCTTTAGAACGTAGTCGTTCATTTATTTAATTTGAAGAATAGAGCCATATCATTTAATCGACAGACGAAAAAAATGATATTCGTAGTGCCATTCAAGATGAATTTTCTTCCTTTTATCCTTTTTTCTTTCGTAGATTGTAAATTTTCCATAATGTGATTCTATTGTCGAACAAGCTCCTTTTATCACAGATATTTGCAAATTATATGGGTTGAAATTTGTGACATTTTTATATGTCAAATTAATAAAAGGTAAAGATATTCTTCATTTTCTTTTCTTCATTGCTATTATATTTATTTTCATTTTCCCCAGAAATGAAAATGACAACGATGATATTCAAATTGAGACATTCAATTTCTCGCGAAGGTATTGCCAGCACGAATTTGTACATTTTACAACTGCAAGAATCATCGTATTGCATAGAACAAATTGTACGACTGTATTACATATCGCTGATCTCTAATTATAATACGATTAATGACTTCTTTTTACCAACAAGTACTTTTGACATGTTCTCAACTGTATGGCTAGTGATATTCATTTACAAGGAAAATAGTACCGATTATTGTCACAATCCACCAGGTAATATATTTCATTCAAGATTCAACTCCGAAATAATGATCCGTTATGGTACGAAAAATATTTTACGAGAATGGTACTCGGTCAATACCAATCAAATCGAGATCAGTGATGCAACAACATGGAGCTTAGAAAAAGGAATCATTAAAATGGTTTAGATTCTGTTTACGATAGAAGACATTATTTACAGGATCTATCTATGAGAGCTGTTTCATTCAAGGTAAAAGATTTTCATTTGTATACTATTTTTATTTTCTACTTCAAAAATTTTGCCTTTATTTTTTTCTTTTTTTTTACTTCTTTTCTTGCATTACGATACACCACTCGTAAACGTAAAGAAGGATGGAGAATTAAGTGATTTTTTCGGTAAAATATTAAAAGAACTTTCTGTAACTCTCAATTTTAGTTTTAATATTATCTAGGAAATGGAAGAATCTGGAAGATGAAATTCAAAAGAAAAAATTTGATCCGGTGGAATTAGAGAATTATATGCTGGACGTGCTGACGTTTCTATTTTAGATATTATTATTAGTAATGATAGATTTAATTTAGTTGACTATACGCATTCTCTTTTCAACTACAAGAACATTCTCGTTATTCAAAAACCAAAAAATTTACTATGCAATATGATTCATATTGACAACGAACGTATAATCTGTTTTGCTATAATTTTATCTAAGTACAATCCATTTTTCAAATCAATTTTCAGTAAGAACACAAAAATCTAATAACGTAAATTATTATTTATCGTACGTTAAAGCACTAGATTGCAGAAATTTATTAACAGTGGTATGATAAATCGTTTAAAATACAGGGTCTTTAAAAAGAAATCTGATGACTTGGTCAAGTATCAACCGATTCGCCTAACCGATGTAATGTCATTTATTTTTTTCATCTTATTTGGTATCGTATTGAGTATTTGTATTTCAATCATAAAGAAATGTATTTTCGTTTCTAAAAGAAGGAATATGTCGATTTTAAATCGTATTCCGTCGATTAAACCATTAAAATTTTATAGAAGAAAGAAGAAAATTATTAGAAATATTGCAATGAATTACAAAAATACTAGATGTGCTCTTATAAAATATTAAGAATAATGTCCGTGTTTAATGAATTTTTAAATTCAGAATATAATTTTTAATGAAATAGGTAGATGTAATCTTTTGATCTAACCAATTATTATTTAATAGCCATTAAAAGTCAGTTGATTGGCATTTCAACAAGTTATTTTAGCATTTCTTTTGGATGTAACCATTTTACACTAATTCTCACTAAATTTCCATATATTTCGTAGGAAGTAATGTAACTTCATCAAAAGCAAGCTATTTAGTTTATACTTTGTATATGTAAGTTATATCTTTGTAAATGTAAATATATTCTAAATAAAGAAGCTGCAAAAGATATTGTAACCTTAAAATTATTTTTCAAAAGAATAGTTGGATTCTGACCAATGATGTCTTTGAAACTCTTTATTCTTGCGAGGATACACGTGAAAAAAATTTCATCTTGAGTTTTAAAATTAAAATCAGTTTCTCCTCAGTGTTTTTTAACAAATCTCCATTGATCTTCAGATTTTAAATCCCACTGTGTTGATCATGAAATATAATTTCCTTGCATTTTGTACAGCGAAACACTTCTTTCTTTTGATTCTTCCTAGGTTTTTGTTTTCAAATAATGATGTTATAACTGACGAGTATTCAATAGGTTGACGGCGAAGTAATTTTAATCAATAAATGTACGGAACATCCTAATGAATATATTCTTGATATATATTCATTATGATCAGAAAAAGTTTTAATTTTATATACATTGTCTTGCTGCCATCTTCAGTTTCTGTCAAATAATTATACAACAATAACAAATAAATGTACTGGAAGCACGTAAATTGTAAGATGAACTATCATATTGAAATGATAGTTAAATGTTAACTCTTATTCGCATACACGCTCATATGAAAATATATAAGTGAATAAATAAGTGTTTAATATAAATCTGTTAGAACTATTGTTGAAAAAGTAATGGAACGATATATATATATATGTATTTTCTATAAAATATTTACCATATTGTTTTTAAAAATAAATTAGTTATTAACTAATTATCAATAGTATAATCGTTAATTGTACTAGTTCAATATCGTAAAATAGTATAATCGTTATATGATTACAGATAATTAAATTAATCATGATCTTTGATTATATGATATTAACTATTTTTCTTAATTATTAATCAATGCTACTAATTATTAAATAATCATAATCAATAACCCGATTTCACTTATTAATTACATTATATTTTGTCCTACATTCTTTATTAGTACATATTCATATTGTCTATATTGTTTATATTTTTATGCATACAAAAATTTAATTTTTCATTTATGTCTGAAACTTAGCACTAATTTTAATGCATGTGTATCTGAATGTTTTTAACCCTAAGGAGTTCCACTTTATAAGAAATAGAAGGATATCTATATTATATTACTGCGCTGGATAATAGTCGAATTTGGAAATCCCATAATAATCCTTCTTCTTCATGGCTCTGAAGATCGAACATATTTTTGAACATTTTAAATGGAAGAAATTGAAGTATTTTGCTTACGGTTCGTATTTGACTCCGAGAGATTACTGTTTTCGGAAAATTGAGAGAAATGATGTAAGACACAATTATTATAATAATTTAATACGGTAATATGTTTCTAAAAAGAATTAAAAACTTTTAATTTATTATCTATACGAATAGATGCCGAGAAAATGTAAAAATATCCAATAAAAAGATTACCAATTATTTATAAATTCTCTTTTGTAAACGTAATGTCAGAAAATCAAAAATTTCTTAAACAATAATCAATGTATAATATAAATGTATCCAAATTAATATATTATCTGTATATATGTAAATATTATAATATGTATTATTATAGTATGCTAATCATATATTGTAATAGCTATCATGTGACATTTGAAATGCAGATGCAATCAAATAGATTTGTTCTAAATAGAAAAATATATTTATTGAAAAATTCGAGGAAACCGCCTTCAAATGTACTATTCAATTACGACCCATATATAAAAAATAGCAAGTGGAATCTTTTTATTGATTATGAAAGACAGAAGTATCAAAATGAAAAGTCGTTCGAAAGAATTAAACTATGGATATATATATATATATATACATATATACACACACACACACACACACACACACATATACATATATATATAAATAAATATATATATACATATATATATATATATATATATATATATATAAAATATAATGAAAATATTTTCAATTTAGAAGTTGGTAGTTTCAAATTAGTTTGAGAGTTTCAACTCAAAACTTTATTAAGTAACGTAAAAGTTTATAAGCATGAATACTTATCTTTCTATTGTATTACAAAATTATAATCTGAAAATGAAAATTCATCCAGAACGAATATTGAAAATTATTGTTAATACTTTACACGAGCACATTTAAAATTTTCGTAATTTTTTGCAATATTTCTAATAATTTTTTTCTTCTTTACAGGAAATATTGATGACTTAATAGACGGAATATGATGTACTATGGACTTATTTTTTCTTTTACAAACGAAAATACATTTTTCTATGATCAGAATACAAGTACTCAAAAGGATACCAATTAAAAAGAAGGAAATAAGAGGTATAACGCTGATTAGAGGAACCGGTTGATACTTGATCAGATTATTCGATTTCTTTTTAAATATATATTTTAAACGATTTAACATACCATTGTCGATAAATTTCTGCAACCTAGAAAAAGTTAATGTTGTAGCATACGGAAAATTATAATGTATATTATTAAATTCTTGTATTCTTACTGAAAATTGATGACGTCGGAAAATGGATTGTGTTTAGATAAAATCATAGCAAAACTGTTTAGATGTCCTGTTTCAATACGAATTACATTGCATGGTATCTTCAGATTTCCCATTTTGTTAAATTCATCACTCGTGTATATTGCTAGTCCCCGATTTTTACACACCTGTACTTTAATAATGGATATTATCAATAAAATTATATACAATAATGTGTGCAATGAATGTTCATGGCAAAATTTCAAAGTTGGATTCCTCATACATAGTAAAGAAAGAAATAGGTTTTGTCAACATGGTTTCGAAAATGTTTAATTTTGGAGTTATTAAGCTTTAAAGTAGGATCTTACAATAAACGATTTCGAATCAAGATGGTTCCATTTCTGGAATCAAATTTGGAGTACTAATTATATTCTGTTTAAGTATGCAAAGAAATCTAATGAATTTTTGTTGAACTGAGTATCATAATCACTCGCAAATGGATTACCGTATTCACAATCATATGTAAGTTTCTTTTGAAGCTTTTTCACAAATCATAAAGTCATGTCCGTTTGTAAGCGAGAAATGGATACTTCGAATATTTTAATGCAAGAAAATGTCAACAGTGTGCATCAAAATTCAAGCAAAGAAACATCGAAGTACTATGAAATTCCATTTAAAAGTCTTATAACTCGAAACTTAAGTATTTCCTCATGTTGGAGCCCAGTTTCCCTTTTCCATAAATAAGTAATTCATTTATGAAACTCTGCCATATAGTTACTTTACACATAGTATAAATGAATTTTATTTCATATTTGGTTTATAATATTTCATCGTACTCTTTCAAATGCTTCGAATTCGGTAATGGGCAAATTTTCTTCTTTTAACATCAATTTCATAACTTTCTCTGCAAACGGATCTTTCGAAATCTGTAAGTAAATATATTTCTTTGTCTCCCTATACATATTTTTTATACATAAATATGTGCATGTAGAATAGCACAGATTACACATATACATATGCAATGACATATATATCATACTTACTGCAAACTTATCATAGTAAGCCGTACCACGAATGACGACAAGTTGATGAGTACCGACTGCAACGAAGTCTTCTAGTGAATCAAATGGTAAGATGTGATTTACAGACGTCAAAAAACTTATCAAAGCAGCTGAATAACTGGACCAAAAGACGATAATCAAAAGAAATATTGAGAAGTATGCTATTCGTAACGAAAATATGTAAGTGAAATCTACAACACAGGAATACGTCGAGTAAATGAGTAAAATTAGAAGAATGAAACAAAACGCAAATCAAAAAACATTGAATCAAACCAGCAAGTCCCTGTTGACAAAATATACCCCAAATCTCCAAAAAATTATCGATCAATAAATGGCCTATTTTACGGTCGGTTCCACTTTCTATTTTGAGGAAAACCAATAATATCGTTGTCCCAATTATCACACCGAACATAGCAATCCAAACAGAATAACTGAAAGTCTAAAAAGAAACAATTTTTTATCCATGAAACTTAACACATGAGAAAAAAAATAATAAAGAATTCGGTTGCAAGTAACCGTACTAAAAAATGAGATGACCATTCAACCGCAAATAGTTCTGGTTTACGAATGAAGAGATAGTTTTTGGTGATCACATGAGGAAGCGCGAAGTCAACGACATTTAATCTATCATTGGTAATAGAAAAACCAGCAAGAGAAATGTCTGCTCGTCCTGCATATAATTCTGCAATTGCTCCAGTCCAAATATGTTCTTCTGGATTCCATCTTCCGAACTCTTCTACTTCTGAGACTATGTCAAAACTGAAGTTAAGAGCAACACATATTTCTCTTAGTAATTCATTGAACGTACTGCCTAATTCGCCATCCTCTTTTAAGTTTATGAATGTTGAATCCTACACAATAGAAAAAAGATAATGAAAAATAATATTTTAAAATAGAAAATAGAAAAGATATATAGAGGAAGATATTTTACCTTTACGATTACAGCTCTCATGATCAAACCCTTTAAATTATTTCTTCGTTTGTATATAAAATCAGGAACCAATTTAGTGATTCCTTTCTCTAAGCTCCAAGTAGCTACATCATTGATCTCGATTTGATTCGTATCGATTGAATACCATTCTCGTAAAATATTTTCCGTACCACAGCGGATCACCATTTCGGTGTTGAATCTTAAATGAAATATATTACCTGGTGGATTGTGACAATAATCGGTACTATTTTCTTTGTAAATGAATATCACTAGCCACACAGCTGAAGACATGTCAAAGGTACGTGTTGCAAAAGAGAAGTCATTAATCGTATTATAATTAGATATTAACACTATGAAATATGGTTGTACAATTTGTTTTAAATAGTACGATGATTCTTGCAATTGTGAAAAGTACCAATTCGTGCTCGCAATCCCTTCGTTAGAAAGTGAACGCCTCAAATTGAACATCATCGTTGTCATTTCCATTTCTGAGGAAAATGAAAATAAATATAATAGCAATGAAGAAAAGGAAATGAAAAATATTTTTACCTTTTACCGATTCGGTGTATAAAAATATTATAGATTGCAGTTTGTTTAATTTGCAAATATCTATGATGAAAGGAGTTTGTTCGTCGCCGATAGAATGAAATTCGAATGAATTCACGGTCTTTAGTAGAAAAAAAAGAAGAAAGAGTATCTTCAATGGCTGAACTAATACCATTTTTTTCAACTGTCGATTGAATAGTTTTAGTATTTTTGTTTAATCTGTACGAATCGACAAAAGTTAAAGGAAATGAAATATTTTCTATCCGACAGCGGGAGAAGACTACACGAGACTAAATTTTTAAGCTATTGAAAAGATTATCACGTCGTTTATTGTGATTGTTACGTAGATCGGAAGTCACGCGATGTACGTATGCATATTAGCGAGGATAAATTGATTTTATCTTTATTTATTATTTATATCGATATACATTTATTATCGATCGATTAGTAAACGTTCTTTCCAATTATCTCTTTTTTACTGCATTATCATCTTCGAGATATATATACACCCATCCACCAAACAAATATGTGCATTTTTGTATATATTTATATTTACTTTTTTAATACATATTTATCTACACACATGGATATTACACATGGATATTACACATTTATATTACTTTATATGAAACAGTCACACGTTAAAGGAAATTGTTAAAATTTCAATTTTATTGAGATAGTTTAACAGATATTCTGATCTATAAAATTAAAATATGTATTTAATAAAATGAACGATCACGGCAAAGTGATTTTAAGGTACGTATATGCACCTCATCTAATAAGTATCTATCCCCTTAATCTAATAGAATCTATATTAAAATGATCGTAGAATCTCAGTTAGCTTTATTTATGCGTTAACATAAATCAATAGTTTATAAACTTTATGATGAGGATCTTTTTGATACAATGTGCATTTTACTAGAACTCCAACTATTCACATAGCACTTTTCGGGATGAAGTAAAATTTACAAATGTAAACTATTTTTTTCCTTTGGTCCACACTACCGTTATAGAAATTGTACAAACTTGTTGATTATACTGCACTGTTTCCCAAACATTTTCGAATCACGTTCCTCCTTAACACTTTAAAAACTGTGATATTTCCATTGAGAGTTTACTAAGAAGAAAAATATCTTGAATTATGTTACGTTTGCTGATTTAAAAGCATGACCTACTCTCAAGTATATACATTCGTACTATAGATAAACAGTACGAACGATAGGACGTTTGTGTCTTTTAATTATTCATGCATCAGTTTCGCATTAGCCATCGAACGCATTGATTCTATATGATAAAATGTAAGAGGAGAGAAAATATGGAAAATTACGAACACTTCCATGACCTCTTTTTATCTTTACGTGATCTAAACGACAAATTGGCGTTAAGAATATAATAAAAGTAATAAAGTAAAGTGCATTTCAAGTTTTAAAGCACTACTTTTGTGAATTTCAGACAAACAAACGGATAAAGAACTTCACACAGCACAGTTATATGTACTAAGTGTAACGGTTAATATGGCAGAGTTGGGTTGCAAGGTATATTTAGCATTGAATCGTTCGATCCCGTTATTAAAAATTCATATGAATGGCTAAAACTTTTCTAAGTGATGATAGCAGCTTTAGAGATAACGGAGGACTAAAAGATAACTTATTTATTATATTTTATCCGATATTTGACTTTCGATATGATTGACGACAAACAGGCACCTGCAGACTTGTATAAGCTTACATGTAAATTAAATGATTTTTACGTACTTACACCGTTAGAAATTGCAACTACGGTGAATTTTGTTAGATCATTAGAATTTCTTTCTACGGAAATAAGCAAAAAGTGCATCCACACAAAATGAATCTATATAAATGCATTACATAAATTAACTATCTATTACAATATTAGTGATTACCTAAAAACAGTATTATGAAATTGATTTGTGTGTAGGATTAGCAAATTAGCGAGACCATAGATCGTTGTTTAAAAATAAAAAAAGGAGATTTCGATTATTCGGTGCACACTACGTCTACGGATACAATCCGACAATGATGTCGTGTAGTTATAATTGGGCGTCGCACGATTAGCTAGAAGGATCAAATATCCAAATGACAAACAAAGTTAAAAAGGGATCTTAACATTGTGGTCAATAAGAACACATGGACTACAAAAATAAGTTGTTAAATGTGAACTAGACAATTAAATGCCATGCCTAAAAATACAAAGATAGGCAATAATAACATTTAGTTCTGATGCAATCTGAAATGTACATATAGAGACAGTAGCGATGCTGACATGCAATCGGTTTAAAATAAAGGATCGCACGGTATTTACTAAGTGAATTGATCTTCTTTGATAGAAGGAAACCTTCCAGTACTTTCAAAACGAATATTGACGTTCATAGCAGCTTTAGAGATAACGGAGGACTAAAGGATAACTTATTTACTATATTTTATCCGATATATGACTTTCGATATGATTGACGACAAACAGGCATCTGCAGACTTGTATAAGCTTATATGTGAATTAACTTAATGCTATGAACGAATCAATTATCGTTAATAGTTTAAGCGAGCACATTTATTTTTTCCGTGACTTTTTGCAATATTTCTAATAATTTTTTTTTTCTTTACATGAAATACTGATGATTTAATCGACGGGATACGATGTACCATGGACTTATTCTTTTTTTTACGAATGAAAATACATTTTTCTATGATCAGAATACAAGTACTCAAAAGGAAACCAATTAAAAAGAAAGAAATAAGAGGTATAACGTTGATTAGGCGAACAGGTTGGTGCTCGACAATATCAGTGGAGTCGATTTTAAATGATCTATATTTTAAACGATTTATCATACCATTGTCGATAAATTTTTGCAACCTGAAACGAGCTAATTCTATAACATACGTCGAATGAATATTTATATTATTAGATTCTTGTATTCTTACTGAAAATTGATGAGGTCGGTGAACGGACTATCTTTAGATAAAATCATAGTAAACTGATTTATATGTTTTGTTTTAATTATAACCATTTTGCATGGCAGTACCAGATTTTCAAAATGATGCAACTGATCGCTCATATATAGTGCAAGTTTCCCATTTTTACAAACCTATTTTAATAATAGATATTATTACTTGAATTCTATAGTATGCAACGAAACTAAATGGTAAATTATTCTTCTATTTAAAGAAGAAAAAACTAGCTTCTACCAACATTAGTCCGGAAATGTATAGGTCGGATTATGGATTACTGTATTCACAAACATACGTAGGATTATTTTGACGTTTGTTCGGAAATCAATAAGTCTATAAAGTTATGTACATATTCAAGACAAAAATGGATGTTTTTAACATTTCATATAAGAAAATTTCATCAAAATTCAAGTGCATCAAAATTCAAGAAAACGAACATTGGAGTAATATAAAGTCTTATAAAACTTGAATATTTCCGCACTCGTCTTGATTGAGTCTGCTTTTTCTTCTCCATACGAAAATAATTCATACATAGAATTTTGCCACATGGTTACTTTACACACAGTCTAAATAAATTTTATTTAATATTTGTTTTAAATAGTTCATCTTACTTTTTTAAATCCTTCAAATTCTGTAATGGGTAATTCTCCTTTTTCTCTTAATGTCAATTTCATAATCTTCTTTGTAAGCGGATCTTTCGAATCCTGTAAGTAAATTAATAATATTTCTTTTTTATACTTATTCTTCCAACATAAATATTTGAATGTAGAGTAGCGCAAGTTACAGATATACATATAAAATGACATATTTATCATATTTACTGCAAATTTATCATAGTAAGCCGTATAACGAGCGACGACAAGTTGATAAGTACCGTCTGCAGCGAAGCCCTTTAATGAATCAAATGGTAAAATATGATCTACAGACGTTAAAATACTTATCAAAGAAGCTGAATAGCCGGCCCAAAAGATGATAATGAAGAGAAATATTGAAAAGTATATTATTCTTAAGGAAGATTTATCAGGGAAATCTATAGCAAAGGATTAGTTTGAGTAAATATATCTATTAGAAGAATAAAATAAAATCCAAATCAAAAAATACTGTATCAAACCAGGAAGTCCCTGTTGGCAAAATATACCCCAAATTTCCAATAAATTATCGATCAATAAATATCCTATTTTGCGATCGTTTTCACTTTTTCTTTTGAGTAAGACCAAAAAGATCGATGAAACAATTAATACTCCAAACACAGCAAGCCAAACAGAACGCGTAAATGTCTATAAAAGTAATCATTTTTTAATTTATGAAAGGTAATGCATGAATAAGTAAAAAATATAAAACTCGATTGTTAGTAACCGTACTGAAAAGTAAGAACACCATTGAATCGCTAAATTTTTTGGTTTTCGAATAACAAGAATATTTTTGTAGTTGAAAAGAGAATGTGTGAAGTCCACTGCATTAAATCTGTCATTATTAATAATAAAATCCGAAATAGAAATGTCAGCACGTCCAGTATATAATTCCGCAATTCCTCCAGACCAAGTCTTATTTTCTGAATTCCATCTCCCAAAATCTTCTACTTCTGAGACTATGTTGAAACTAAAATTCAGGGTATGACAAAGTTCTTTTAATATTTTACCGAATATACCGTCTAATTCGCCATCCTTGTTTATAGTTGATAATAGTGAGGTCTAAAAAAGAAAAAGAAGGAAGAAACTAATAAAAATGAAATTTTTAGGTAGTAAATAGAAAACCGAAGTTATTTTACCTTAACTATAACAGCTTTCATGATTAAACCCTTTAAATTAAATCTTCTTGAGTAAAGAAAATCTGGAACTATTTTAATGATTCCTCTCTGTAAGCTCCAAGTAGCTACATCATTGATCTCCATTTGATTCGTATCGATCGAGTACCATTCTCGTAAAATATTTTCCGTACCACAACGGACCATCATTTCGGAGTTGAATTTTAAATGAAATATATTACTTGGTGGATTATGACAATAATCGGTACTATTTTCCTTGTTAATAAATATCACTAGCCACACAGCTTTAGACATGTCAAAGGTACTTGTTGCTAAAGAGAACTCATTAATCGCGTTGGGATTAGAGATCAGCGCTATGTAATATGGTCGTATAGTTTGTTTTAAGTAATACGACGTTTCGTGCATTTGCGAAAAATATAAATTCGTACTCAGAATCCCTTCACGAGAAAGAGCTCGTCTCGATTTGAACACCATCGTTGTCATTTTCATTTCTGAGAAAAATCAGAAATTGCGTTTGACATTTCATTTCCTCATTTCTGAGAAAAATGAAAATGTATATAATAGAAATGAAGAAAAAAAGACGGAAAGTATCTTTACCTTCTATCATTTCAGCATATAAGAATATTACAGATTTCGGTCCGTATAATTTGCAAATATCTGTGATAAAAGGAATTTGTTCGTCGCCGATAGAAGGAAATTTGGATGAATTCGCAGTCTTGGGTAGAAAAAAAAGAAGAGGAAGTATGTTTAATGTCACAACAGACACCATTTTCTTTCGTTTGTCGATTGAACAGTTTTAGTGATTCTTTCGACCTGAACGAATCAACAACCGTTAAAGAACAATGAAAAATTTTCTATCCGACAGCGGGAGAAGACCGCACGAGACTAAATTATTAAATTATTGAAAGGATTATTATCACGTCGTTTATTATGATCGTTGTGTAGATCGGAAGTCACGCGATGTTTATATGCATATTAGCACGGAGAAAATAATTTTATATTTACTGGTATACATTTATTATCGATCGATTAGTAAACATTCTTTCATTTGCCTCTTTCATTGCTTCATTGTCATCTTTAATGTACGGGTGAACCCATTCACATATATGCATTGAGACCTACATGCTTATTTAAATTCATATCTATTTGTTTATCTCATATATATATATATATATATATATATATATATATATATATATATATATATACATATATATATACATATATATATACATATATATATATATATATATATGTATGTATGTATATATTTATATGTATACATATTACACATCTATATTATTTGACTTGGAACTGTCACATATGTTAAATATTTATTGCAATTACACCGACATTAATAAGTCTATATAAGTTAAGCATTTATTGATATTATAGCGATTACATAAAAACAGCATTGTGATACCAATGTTTAAATCAGATTAGCAAGTTAAAGAGCACGTACATAGTTGTTAAGAACAAATGATGTAGATTTCAATTAGACGGTACATATTACGTCTATGGATCTACCTGAAAATGCCGTCGCGCAGTTAAAATCGGATGTGGCATGATTAGTTAACCGGATCGAATGATCAAATAACGAAAAAGGTCAAGAAAATCACGCATGTATAACATTGAGCTGTCTAAGAACGTATAACATTCAAAAATGAATTGTCAAACGAGAATTATGTCGATAAATGTATTGTTAAAAATACACGAACAGCTAATGATACCATTTGTTTCAGATACGTTCTGAAATGTGTATGTGGGACAGTAATGATACTGTCATTGTATCAGTTTGGAACAAAAGAACTTTCTGTATTTCCTGAATGGATTAGTCTTTTTCGATTGAAGGTTACTTATCTGTACTTTCACAAATTAGTTGAAATATATCAAAATAAATGCGCTATCGTTAAACAGTTGTTTCTAAATTTATATAAGGTTCCAAAGTTAATTGTTTTTACCAATTTCAATGACTCTTAGTATCAAGGTCATCGTAGGTTACCTCATTTGTCTTATCATGACTAACAAGACAGACTTTCATTATCAACTTGTTAGTCCAGTATCAATCTGAATTAAGGCAGACAAAATTACATTTTACGCAACAGTTGATGTACTTTTCTCATTCAATTAAGTATCACGAAATATTGGAATCTTTGCTGATATTTTTGAAGGAGATTATAAACGAATCACGAATTAGCAGTCTTATAATTTTCGTTTCCATGTAAGACAAGTAATATAGGATTATTCCACGATAATCGAATCTTATTTCCTAGTAGCAATCATGAAAGGCATATGTCATAATTTCTCTTTAAATTCATTAACTAGCTAAAGTATATTTCGTAGAAATATAATTCTTTTTTGCGTTAATCGAATGATTTCCTATGTGATATTGCTCCGATATTTAATACTTCATAATATATCTATATTGGTTTTTTGTGCATTTTTTTTACTTCTTTTGTTCATACTTCAGTCTTCTTTATATTGAAATAATAGATAAATTGATAAATTGTTATATTGTAAAAATCGTAGATACTGGTTGTCATTAAATGTCGTAACCACTCTCTAATATATCATTTGGAATGTTAATGTTAAATCAATCGCATTCGAACGCGTAACTTTTTTGAAAATTTTCAAAATTAATCAAACAAATGTTACAGCAGAAGAAAAGAATAATATAGAATATTATGCTTCGTCCTGTCCTGAGAATGTGAAATTGCTGCAGAAGTATACGAACAAAGTATAAGTAGCAAAAACTCCACTTAAATGACTATATGTTATTATACAGATGCAGCAATTGTATTAAAAAGTAACTGAACATACATACTAAAGTAACAACTAAATGAAACTTTAGATTGAAGCATTTTTATCGCCGCATTTTTGAAAGAGTTACTGAATTCCGAGTAAAATTCTTATGAATATTTATATAAACATTATATTCTAGTTATTCTTCAAGCTTGATCGTGAATATATCGTAATAGAATTTTATAGTAATTAAGAATATGTTTATATATTATTAATATATATTGTCATGTACTTTTTGTATATAGTATATTTAAAATATATACTAATATATTACATATATAAAACTAAATCTGTATATGCGTGTATGCTTTATATAAGGGCTTCATTCATTGCGATTATCGTCTTGAGAAATTTGTGAAACGTAAAAATCTGAAATAAAAATTTAGTGAAAACGTAATTCAATTAGATACATCACTTAAATATGATTTATAGTATTAGATGAAATTCATATATAATTATGATTTATCATAATAGATGAAAAACGAAATGTGATTTCCGATTATGAAATACCTAGCCATATCATAATCTGCGCAAGTACGAAAAGTCAAAGTTCGAAACAATTGAAATATGTGCAAGTACAATCAATAAATATGAAATATGTGTTGTATACGTCTACACGTATAATATAATAAAAAAGTTCTGTTTTAATTTTAAATTGTATTACGTTAGGTCAAAGGTTAAATGCATAAACGTGTTCCTATTAGTGTATAAACTTATAACTAGGATATTAAAATTCCTTAGAGTGAATTTTATAGCTATTTATAGATATGAACCTTACATGTGCACATTTTCTATCTGCGTAATCTTTTGCAAAATTTCTAATATTTTTCTTTTTCTTTACATAAAATACTAAAGATTTAATAGGTGGGACACGATTTTTACGGGAAATATTTTTTCCTTTACGAACGAAAATACACTTTTCTATAATCAGAATACAAGTACTTAAAACAATTTCTATTGAGAAGCAGAGAATAAGAGATATAACGCTGATTAGAAGAACTAGTTGATGTTCAATCATATGATTGAAATTCTTTTTAGATGACCTATATTTTAAACCATTTATCATACCATAGTCGACGAATTTCTACAACCTAGAACAAGCTAGTGCTATAACATACATTAATTGAAAATTTATATTAATTGATACTTGTATCTTACTGAAATTGATGAGGTCGGTGAATGGATTGTATTTAGACACAACTATAGCAAAACTATTTCCATATTCTGTTTCAATACAAACCACATTGCATGGAATATTCAGATTTCCTATATTGCTTAGTTCGTTACTCGTGTATATTGTTGGTTTCTGATTTTTACAAATTTGTAATTTAATAACAAATTTTAATAATAAAATTGTACACAGGGTTCAAGAAAATAACATGGTAGAAATTCTAATATAAATTCTTTATATATAAAGAAGAACAAAATAGGATCTATCAAAATGAGTTCGAAAATGTTTAATTCTTGATCTATTAGACTTTAAAAAAGGATAATTAGTGATTTCCAATCATTATGGTTTTATTCCTTGGAATCAAATCTGACTAATATTATTTACACTCTGATTAAATATGTAACCAAATTTGTTGAATTTTTTGTTTTACTAAATATCTCTATCAACCGCAAATTGATTATCGTATCCACAATAATTTCTAAGTGTATTTTGAAGCATATTCGAAATTCAATAGAACCATAAAATAAAGTCGATTGCAGGAAGAGATGGACATTTTGAAAATTTCATCTAAGAAAGTGTCGAAAGTGTATCATAATTCCAATAAATCATCATTCGAATCCTATACAATTCAATTTCAAAATATTCTATCTGAAAACTTAAGTATTTCGGTACTAATGTTCATGGAATCTGGTTTTCTTTCTTCATATATGAGGAATTCATTCCACAAATTTTGTCATTTAATTACTTTACAGACAGTTTGAATGAATGTTATTTAATTTTTGTTTTATAATACTTTACCGTATTTTTTTAAATCCTTCAGGTTGGGTAATGAGTAATTCTTCATCTTTTAACATCAACTTCTCTGAAACGGGATCTTTCGAATTCTACAAGTAAATAAATTTCTTCGTTTATATATAATTACTTTTTTATACATTTGCATGTATATATATAATACCGCTAGTTACTTCTGTATATATAGAATGACGTATGTACCACATTTCTTGCAAACTTATCAAAATAAGCTGTATCACGAGAGGAGGCAAGTTGATAAGTATCAACGAAGCTGTCTAATGAATGAAATGATACGAATGGTTTTCGGATGTTAAAAAACTTATCAAAGCAGCTAAATAGACGGCCCAAGAGATAAAAATCAAAAGAAATATAGAAAAGTACGGTATTCGTAACGAAGATTTATGAGAGATATCTGCAACAAAGAAATACTTCGAGTAAACCTATTAGAAAACCTATGAGAAAAACTAACTAAAATCCAAATTAAGAAACATTGTAACGAATCAACAAGTCCCTGTTGACAAAATATACCCCAAATCTCCAATAAATTATCGATCAGTAAGTATCCTACTTTGCAATCGGTTTCATTTTATTTTGATTAAGATCAAGAAGACGGATGAAAAATTAATATTCCAAACACAATAAAGCAGACAGAACACGTAAATGTCTATAAAAATAATAACTGAATAATTTATACGTTTAAGGCATGAAGAAAAGAACAATGCAAAATTCGATTGCAAGTTATCGTACTGAAAAGTGAGACGACCGATTGAATCACTATATTTTCAAGTTCTCGAATAACGAGAATATTTTTGTGGAGTTCAAAACAGGAAGCGTGAGGTCAACGTCATTCAGTGTGTTTTTGGTTATAATAAAATCTGAAATAAAAATGTCAGCACATCTACTATATAATTTTGCAATTCCTCCGGACCAAGTATTTCCTTCTAGATTCCATTTCCCATATTTTTCTACTTCTGAGAGAACATTGAAACTAAAATTTAGAGTCTCACAAAGTTCTCTTTATATTCTACCGAATATACTGTCTATTTCGCCAATCTTATTTTTAATTGTAGATTGTGAATCCTAAAAATTGTGAAAAAAAAGAAAAGAAAGAAAGAAATAGAGACACATTTCGTGCAGTAAAAAAAAAGACGTAAATATTTTATCTTAACTAAAACAGCTCTCATGATTAAACACCGAAATTATATCTTTTTTCGTAAAGAAAATCTTGAACAATTTTAGTGATTCCACTCTCTAAGCTCCTAGTTGCTACATCATTGATCTCGACGTGATTCGTATCTACTGAATACCATTCTTGTAAAATATTTTCCGTACCACAATGGACCATCATTTCAGTGTTGAATTTCAAATGAAATATATTACCTAGTGGATTGTGATAATAATATTTTTTGTGATAATACTATTTTCTTCATAAATGAATATAACTAGCCATAATACTGAAAACATATCGAAGGTACTTATTGCCACAGAGAACTTATTAATCGCGTTAAAATTAGAGATCAGCACTATGTAATACGGTCGTATAGTTTGTTTTAAATAGTAAGATGATTCTTGCAGTTGTGTAAAGTACAAATTCGTGCTCGCAACTCCTTCACGAGAAAGTGTCCGTCTCTACTTAAACATCGTTGTTGTCATTTATATTTCTTGTCGGAAAATGTAAATAAATGTAACATGAATGAAGAAAAAAAAATGAAAAATATTTTCATTTTTTATCAATTTAGCATATAAAAATATTACAGATTTCAGTCCATAGAATTTGCAAATATCTAGGATAAGATCTAGGATCAACATCGATAGTGTGAAATTCGGATAAGCTTGCGGTCTTTATAAGAAAGAGAAAAAGAATAGACAGTACTTTCAATGGTATAATCAACGTCATTTTTTGCATCTATGGATTAATTAATTATTGTGCTATTTTTCAATCTGTACGAATCGACAACTGTTAAAGAACTTGAAAAATTTTTTATACGACAATTGAAGCAGATCACTCAAGACTAGATTTTTAACCTATTGAATGGTTTATTATCACGTTGACTATTACTATTGTTGCATCGATTGGAAGTCACGCGATGTTCGTGTGCATAGAAAGTGCGGAGAAAACAATTTTATCTCTACTGGAATAGATTTATTACGAATAGATTAATAAACATTTTTTCCCTTTGCTTCTTTTATTACTTTTATGTCGTCTTTAATGAGTTAATACTCTTATACAAAATATGCATTGATACGAACATATTTATATATATTTATAACCGTTTTTTATAAAATACACGCACGCATATATATATATATATATATATATATATATATATATATATAAAAGTAATTGAAATTGTATTACGTTCATTGAGCGCAGAACCTGTGCTCAAGAAAATACGTCCGTACTATAGGTAAATAGTACGAACGATGAGATCTTCTTTTTATTATTTTGTTTCTTTTTATTATTTGTGCAGTTTCGCATTATCTATCGAATACATTGATCTTATATGATAAAATGTAAGAGAAGAGAAAATATGTAAAATAATGAACACTTCCATTTTTCATCTTTAAGTACTGATAAGTTTTCTGCAATCGAAGAATATTAATCCACTCAGGGAATACCACGAGATCCTTTCTTCCATACCGATCGAATGCCAACATCGCTATTGTTTTCATGCATTTCTTTTCATTTTTATGTGACCTAAATAACAAATTGCCAACGATGAAACTAATAAAGTAAAGTAAATTACAAATTTTAAAGCACATTACATGGATACCTATATTTCTTAAATATCAGACAAAAAAAAGAACGAAGAAATACAAATAGCATTCTTTTAGATACTAAGTTTAAAGAAAATTATAGCAGATATAGGGTTGCAAGGTATATTTAGCTTTGAATCATTCGATCCCGTTATTACAAATTTGAGAGAGATGGCTATAACCATTCGAAGTAGTGATAACAAATTTTGAGATAACAATGAAATAAAAGATGACTTATTTACTATATTTCATCAGGTTTATGGCTTTCCATATGACTGACGACAAACTGGTTTCAGCCGATCTATATAAGCTTATATCTAAATTGAATGATTCTTACATGCTTACACCGTTAGAAATTACAACTACGGTGAATTCCGTTAGAATTTACCATTAGAATTTCCATCTACACAAACAAGAGGAAAGGGAATCCATACAGATACACTGCATAAGTTAAGTATTTATTATAATTTTAATGATTATGAAACTAATTTGTGTGTAAGATTAGCAAGTTGATGATCCTATAGACAGTTGTTAAAAATAAAAGACGATTCGATTAGACGGTGCACACTATGTCTATAACCTTATCCAACAAAGAATCCGCCAGTTACTTTTTAGCACTTAAGAATAGTTAACCGAATTAAATTATCAAATGTCAAGCAAACTGATATTGAAGTCAATAAAAATTCATGAATTATAAAAATGAATTCTCAATTGAGAATAACGTTGTCGAATATGTCGTCTAAAAATTCACAGACAGCCACTGATATCATTTGTTTCATATACGGCCTGAAATGCGTGCATGGGAACAATAATGATGCTGATATGCGATCGGTATGGAATAAAGAGTCTCGCGATATTTCCTAAGTGGATTGATATTCTTCGGTTGCAAGAAACTTACCACTACACAAATTTATTAAAATATATCGTACAGATAAATGCGTTGTCATTTATCAGTTATTCTTAAATTTATATAAGATTTTAAAGTTAATAGATCCAACCAATTTCATTGGTTGTATGTAAATATGGATAACATTAAAAACATTGTAAGCTTTCACAATTATCTCATCATGGCAAGTAATGCTCTGAGTCGGTCCTGCACTAATTTGAATTTAGTTCGCATCTAAGAAACAGAAGATTACATGCTAAGCAATATGTACTCTTCTGATTCTATTTAGTATTATTTAATATTAGAATCTTTACTAAAATAGAAAGCGATTGTAAGAGAATCAAAAATTTCCAGACTCAGAATTTTTATTACTATATATGGGATTATTCCACGATGACTGAATAACCTCACATTACTTTTAACCATTAGGAAAAATGTATTTTATAGTCTTTCTTGTAGATATATTTATAGACAGTAGCGATGTGATATGCAATCGGTTTGAAATAAAGGATCGCATGGTATTTACTAAGTGAATTGATCTTCTTTGATAGAAGGATCTCCCAGTACTTTCAAAACGAATATTGACGTTCATAGCAGCTTTAGAGATAACGGAGGACTAAAGGATAACTTATTTACTATATTTTATCCGATATATGACTTTCGATATGATTGACGACAAACAGGCACCTGCAGACTTGTATAAGCTTATATGTAAATTTACTTAATGCTATGAACGAATCAATTATCGTTAATAGTTTAAGCGAGCACATTTACTTTTTCCGTGACTTTTTGCAATATTTCTAATAATTTTTTTCTTCTTTACATGAAATACTGATGATTTAATCGACGGGATACGATGTACCATGGACTTATTTTTTCTTTTACAAACGAAAATACATTTTTCTATGATCAGAATACAAGCACTCAAAAGGATACCAATTAAAAAGAAGGAAATAAGAGGTATAACGCTGATTAGGCGAACCGGTTGGTACTTGACCATATCAATGGATTTCTTTTTAAATGATGTATCTTTTAAACGATTCATCATACCATTGTCCATAAATTTTTGCAGCCTAGAACGAGTTAATACTTTAACATACAATAAATTGAAAATTTATATTATTAGATTCTTGTATTCTTACTGAAAATTGATGAGGCCAGTAAATGGATTGTGTTTAGATAAAATCATAGCAAAATTTTTTACATATCCTGTTTCAATACGAACCATATTGCATGGCCTTTTTAGGTTTTCTACAGAATTGAACTGGTCACTCATATAGAGTGCAAGTTTCTCATTCTCGCAAATCTATAATTTAATAATATATATTAATACTAACATTACATATATGATGCAAGGAAACTATGTGATAAATATTCGGGAATGGATTTCTCCTATGTAAACAAGAAAAATATAGATTCTACGAACAATGCTCGAGAAATTTTTAATTTTTGAGTTATTAGACATTCAAATATGATCTTACAATTAGTGAACTCCAATTAGGTTTATTTCATTTTCCGGAATCAAATATGGCATTCATTACATTATATTCAAATATGTAATACTTTATAAATTTTCTTGTATCGAACATTTTTATCACCCGTAAATGTATTACTATATTCATAATCATACGCAGACGTATCTTTAAGTATATTTAAAATTAAGTGAGACAATGAAGAAAAGATATTCGAGAATGAGATAGACATTTTAAACAATTCATGTCAGAAAGTGTCAACAATGTGCATCGTTTCTAGTAAATAAATATAATTGCAAAACTATAAAATTCTACTGCAAAGTCCTATAACTCAAAACTTAAGTATTTCCGTACTCATGTTACACCAATTTCTTTTTTCTGAATGTATAACGAATCCATTCCTGAAATTTTGCCCGATAGATACTTTTTGCATTTTAATTATTTTGCAATTTAATTAATATTTGTTTTTTAATAA
This sequence comes from Vespula vulgaris, assembly GCF_905475345.1. Classification (NCBI taxonomy): domain Eukaryota; kingdom Metazoa; phylum Arthropoda; class Insecta; order Hymenoptera; family Vespidae; genus Vespula; species Vespula vulgaris. Next base: position 3,537,431 of record NC_066605.1, read on the forward strand.
TTCTATATAATACTTTTTTTAATCCTTCTTGTTTGCTACGGGGCAATTTTTCCTTCTCTAACATTAACTTCATGACTTTCTTTGCAAATGGATCTTCAGAATTCTATAAATAAATATTTTACTGCGTCTTAATACACACACACACACACACACACATATATATAAAATATACACATAGAATACAACGTAAGTTATACATATAAGCATAAAATAATGTTGTATTATACTCACTGCGAACTCATTATAAAAAATCGTACCACGAAAGACGGAAAGTTGATAGGTACCGTCTGTAACAAAGGTTTCTAATGAATCAAATGGTAAAGTATGAATTAAAGATGTTAAAAAGCTTATCAAAGCAGCTGAATAGCCGGTCCAAAAGACGACAACCAAAAGAGATATAGAGAAATATGCTATTCGTAAGGAAGATTTAGGAGAGATATCTACAACAAAGGAATACTTCGAGTAAATATATTTATTAGAAGAATGAAATGAAACGCAAATCAAGAAACATTGAAACAACCAGAAAGTCCTTGTCGGCAAAATAAACTCCAAATCTCCAAACAATTATCGATCAATAAATATCCTATTTTTCGATTGGTTCCACTTTTTACTTTACATAAAACCAGGAAGATCGATGAAATAATTAATATTCCAAACACAGCAGTCCAAACGGAACGAGTAAATGTCTATAAAAATAATAATTTTTGAATATATAAAGGTTAACGCACGATACAAGCAAAAATACAAAATTGGATTGCAAATTATCGTACTAAAAAATGAGACGACCATTGAATCGTTAAATTTGTTGGTTCTCGAATAACGAGAATATTCTTATACTTGAAAATAGGATGCGTGAAGTCGACGGCATTACTTTTGTCATTACTAATAATAAAATTTGAAACAGAAATGTCAGCACGTCCAGCATATAATTCCGCAATTCCTCCAGACCAAGTCTTTTCTTCCGAATCCCACCTTCCATATTCTTCTACTTCTGAGACAACATGGATACTAAAATTCAGGGTGTGACAAAGTTCTTTCAATATTCTACCGAACATACTGTCTAATTCGCCACCTTTGTTTACACTTTGAAATGATAAATCCTAAATAAGAAAAAGGAGAAAGAAAAGAAAAATTAAAAACAAATTTTGTTAAAATAAAAGAAAGATGAGATAAATATTTTACCTTAACTTTAACAGCTCTCATGATTAAACCTTGTAAATTATATCTTCTTTCGTACAGAAAATTTGGTACGATTTTAATGATTCCTGTCTCTAAACTCCACGTTGCAACATCCTGGATCTCGATTTGATACGTATCGATCGAGTACCATTCTCGTAAAATATTTTCTGTACCACAACGGACCATCATTTCAGAGTTGAATCTTAAATGAAATATATTTCCTGGTGGATGGTGACAATAATCAGAAGCATTTTCCTTGTAAATAAATATCACTATCCACACAGCTGACGACATGTCAAAGCTACTTGTTGCTAAAGAAAACTCATTAATCGCGTTGAAATTAGAAATCAGTACAATATAATACGGTTGTACAATTTGTCCTAAGTAGTACGATGATTCATACAGTTGAGAAAAGTATAAATTTGTGCTTGCAATCCCATTACGAGAAAGTGTCCTAATCCATGTGTACATTAACGTTGTCATTTCCATTTCTGGAAGGAAGATGGAAGAAAATAAGAAGGGAGGAAATGAAAATGAATATAATAAAAATGTAGGAGACAAAACGGATAGTATTTTCACCTTTTATCGATTCGGCATATAAAAATACTATAGATTTCGGTCCGTATATTTTACAAATATCCATGATAAAAGGAGTTTGTTCGTCAACGATAGAATGAAATTCAGATAGACTCGCGATCTTTGGAAGAAAAAAAAAAAGAAGAGGAAGTATCTTCAATGGCACAATCAACACCATTTTTGTTTGTTTGTTGATTAAATAATTTTAGTGCTTCTTTTCAATTTGAACGAATCGACAACTATTAAAGAAAAATTGTCTATCCGACAATGAAAGAATACGTTGCGGGAGTAAATTTTTAAACTATTGAAAGGATTATTATCACATTAATTATTATGATTATTTTGTAGATAGGAAGTCACGCGATGTTCGTGTGCGTATTAGCGCAGAGAAAATGATTGTATCTTCTCTGGTATATATTTATTATTGATCGATTAGTAAACGTTCTTTCCATTTGCCTCTTTTATTACTTCATTATCATCCTTGATTTATCAGTGCATCCATTCGCAAATATTCAATGATACGTACATGCTTATATATATTTATATAAATTACTTATATAAATAATATGTATATATATATGTACACACACACACACAACATGTAATACATATGTATTACACGTTCATATTACTTCTCATGGTACAATCACATATTATAGGAAATATTATCTTCATTGAAATAGTTTAATGGATGTTCTGATCTATAAAATTAAAATTATTGCTTAACAAAATAATTGACCACAACGCGTGTTAAAAAGTATATATGAACGTCGTCTAATAATTAATACCCATTAATCTATAGAACCTATATTGAAATAGAATATTCTTATTAAATCTCATTTAGCTTTATTCATGTTAAATCAACGACATAAATCAACAATTCTTAAACTTTATTAGTTCGAGGATCAATTTGATATAATATCGATTTTGCTGAAGCTCTAACTATTAACATTGTATTTTTCTGAAATAATTGAAATCAGAAAATATTTTCATTCATATGAGCTATTTTTCTTCTCTGGTCCACATTATGGTTACAGAAAATGTATAAAATTGTTAACTGTACTGTATTGTTTCCCAAACTTTTGCAGAATACATGTCACCTGAATGCCTGGAAAATTTTGATACTCTTTCTTATAATTTAGAGAAGAATAAAAGTAACATAAACTGTTTTACATCTGTTGATTTAAAAGAAGAACCTGCGGTCAAGGACATAAGTTCATACTATAGATAAGCAGTAGAAATGAATGACCATTATCCTTTTTAATTATTCATAAAGTTTCGCATATTACGCATTGATCCTATATGATAAAATAAGTAAAAGAAGAGAAAATATGAAGAATAATGAACACTTTCATGACCTCCTTTTATATGACCTAAATGACAAATTGCCGGCGATGAAACTAATAAAGTAAAGTAAATTATAAGTTTTAAAGCACATTACATATATATCCATATTTTTTGAATATTCAACAAAGAAACCAACGAAGATATGTACACAACATATTTTTAAATTATAAATATATGTTAGAAATGTAATGGAAATAATACTTGAGGTTGATTTGCAAGGCATATGTATCATTGAAACATTCGATTCTGTTATTATATATTGAGAGGGATGGCTATAAACTTTCAAAGTCGTAATATTAGCTTTTGAGATAAGAGAAGACAAAAATTATATTTCATTGGATGCATGGCTTTCAATATAACTTGCAACAAACTATTTTTAGTCGACCTTTATTAACTTATATTTAAATTAAACAAATGTTATGTTAGGAAATGCAGTTACGAGAAATTTTACGTTAGAATTTGTGAAACATTTTGTGTGTGAAACTTTTTGTGTGTTAACAGATAAACCATCCCATATACGTTATGATTATGGATCTACCCGAATAAGATGTCGCGCAGTTAAATTTGGCCATGGCATGATTTCTTAATCAGATTGAATGATAAAATAACGAAAAAGAGGTGAACGTATAAAATTGAACTCTCTAAGAACGCATGAGCTGCAAAAATTAATTCTGAATTATGAGCTACATAATCAAATACGATGCTTAAAAATACAAAGACGACCAATGATATCATTTGTTTCATATATGGTCTGTAATATGTGCATGGGGACAATAACAATGGTGGCATTTTATCGATTTGGAGTGAAGGAAATTCCGGTATTTCCTGAGTGGATTAATCTTTTTTGATTGTAGCGAAGTTATCAGTACGTTTAAAAAAATATATCATACAGATAAATACATTGTTATTAATCAGTTGTATTTAAATTTATATAAGATTTAAAAATTAATGGGTCAAACAGTTAATAAGGCAAACAATATAGCCATATTTATTGTTTTGCAATCAGATTTTTTTTCTATAAAAATGTTTTCATTTACTTCGCCTCTTCGTATTTTAATCTTCTTCATATTATCCAAGAAAGTTTGATAAATTGTTATATCATGAAAATAGTTATAAGAGTTGTCATTAAATATCATAATTAATGTCACTCCTTAATATTTCGTTTGGAGTTTAAATGTTGAATCAACCGCATTTGAACGTGTAACTTCTTTAAGAATATTCAAAATTAATCGAACAAATGTTGCAAGAGAAGGAAAGAGTGATATAAAGTGCTGTGCGTCGTCCAATAATGGATATGTGAAATTGCTGCAGAAGTATATGAGAAAGGTATATAAAAACTCATGTGACTATAAGATGCAACAATTTTATTGAAAATTATACCAGCTGAACATACATACTAAAGTAACAAATAAACAAAACTTTTAAATATGTATTTGTATCTTCTTAATTTCGAAAGGGGTACTACTCTCTAAGGAAATCTCGTATAAATGTACATTTTTTTTTAGTTATTTTTTAAACACAATCGCCAACTTATCGTAAAAGATTATTATAATGATTAAGAATATGTTTGTATACTATTAATATATATTATATACATAATATATAATATATATTATATATATTAAGAAAACTCTATGTATGTGTGATTTTATATGAAATTTGACACGCTCATTTTCATTTATATGAAATTTAACATACAATCAAATTGATTTCTCTTATATACAAAATTATATTTATTGAAAATTTTTAGAAAACTTAATTTAATTATGTACAGTGATAGTATTTTACAAATCTGCAATTTAACAATAAATATTAATACTAAAATTATATACAGGGAGCAACGAAACTACGCGGTAAAATTTCAAATATGAATTCTTCATATGTAGAAAAAAAAAATAGATTCTACCAACATGGGTCCGAAAATGTTTAATCTTTGAATTATTAGACTATAAAGTAGGATTTTATAATTAGTGACCACTAATCATCATTATTTTTCCTTCTAGATCAAATGGAATCAAATCTGAGAAACAAGTTACATTCTGCTTAAATATATAACGAAATCTGATGAATTTTTTCTTGTACAGGATTCCATATTCACAATCATGCGTAGGCGTATTTTGAAGTTTTTTCGACAATCAATAGAACCAATCAATAAAGTTAAATTCGTATTTAAGCAGGAGATGGACATTTTAAACATTTCATATAATATAAAAAATATTAATAGTATCATAATTCCAATAAATAAATATTGGAGTACTTCAAAATTTAAATATTTCCATATTCATATTTATAAAACCTGTATTTTCTTCTCCATGTATGAGAAATATATTCCACAAATTTTGTCAACTAATTACTTTATACACAATATAAATGAATATTATTTAATTTTTCTTTCATAATATTTCATATTCTTTAAAATCCTTTATGTTTTGAAATAGGCAATTCTTTATCTTTTAGCATCAACTTCATTACCTCTTCTGCAATTCTACAAATAAATATATTCCTTTGTCTTCTTATACTTATTTTTTTATATGTATATATGTATATATATATATATATATATATATATATATATATATATATACATGTATAATAACACAAATTATACATATACAATGATGTATATATCCTACTTACTGCAAACCTATCATAATAAGCAGAACCGCGAGGGACAGCAAGTTGATATGTATCATCTGCAACTCTAATCAATGAAATGGTAAGACGTGATTTACAGAGGTCAAAAAGCTTATTAAAAGAGCTAAATAGGTGGCCCAAAATACAATAATCGAAAGAAATAAAGAGAAGTATATTATTCGTAACGAAGATATAAGAGAGAAAGCTGCAGTAAAAAAATACTTGAAGTAAATATATCTATTCGAAGAAAGACATAAAACGTAAATCAAGGAACAAACCAGTCTACTAGCAAAATATACCCTAAATCTCCAAAAAGTATCGATCAATAAATGTTTTATTTTATGATCGGTCCCACTGTTTATGTTGAGAAAAATCGGGAAGATCGATGAAGCAATTAATACTCCCAACACAGCAATCCAAACAGGAAGAGTAAAAGTCTATAAGAATAATAATTTTTTAATTTATTTAGATTAACGCATATAAAAACGCAAATAAAAAATATTATAATGCAAATAAAAAAGATTAACGCAAAATAAAAAATTCGATTTCAAGTAATCTTACTAAAAAGTGAGACAACTATTGAACAGTTAAATTTTCTGGTTCTCGAATAACGAGAATGATTTTCGAGTTCAAAAAAGAAATCGTGTAATGAGTAGCATTCAATCTGTCATTGTTAATTATAAAATTTGAAATACAAATGTCAGCACGTCCAGTATATAATTCTGCCATTCCTCCAGACCATGTCTTTTCATTTGGATTCCATCTTCCATATTCTTTTACTTCTGAGACAATGTTGAAACTAAAATTCAGTATATCACAAAATTCTCTAAATATTCTACCGAATATACCGGCTATTTCGCCATCCTTTTTTTTAATTATGTATGGTGAATCCTAAAGAAGAAATGATACAAAGAAAGAAAAAATAAGATTAAATTTTGTTAAAGAAAAGGAAAAACAGATGAAAATATTTTAACAATAACAACTCTCATGATTAAACCTTGTAAATTAAATCTTCTTTCATAAAGAAAATCCGGAACCATTTTAGTGATTTCTCTCTGTAAGCTCCAAGTAGCTAGATCATTGATCTCCATTTGATTCGTATCGATCAAGTACCATTCTCGTAAAATATTTTCCGTACCACAACGGACTATCATTTCGTAGTTGAATCTTAAATCAAATATATTCCCTGGTGGATGGTGACAATAATCAGAACCATTTTTCTTGTAAATTAATATCACTAGCCACACAGCTGACGACATGTCGGAGCTACTTGTTGCTAAAGAAAACTCATTAATCGTGTTGAAATTAGAGATCAGTACAATGTAATACGATTGTACAATTTGTCCTAAGTAGTACAATGATTCATGCAGGTATAAAAAATATAAATTTTTACTTGTAACCCCATCACGAGAAAATGCCTTTATCCATGTGTACATTAACGTTGTTATTTTCATTTCTGGAAGGAAGATGGGAGAAAATGAAAATAAATATAATAAAATTGTAGGAGACAAAACGGATAGTATTTTTATCTTTTATCGATTCAGCATATAAAAATACTACAGATTTCGACCCATGTATTTTACAAATATCCATGATAAAAGGAGTTTGTTCGTCAGCGGTAGAATGAAATTCGAATAAACTCGTGATCTTCGGAAGAATTAGAAGAAGAAGAAGAGGAAGTATCTTCAATGGTTGTTCAATGGCACAATCAACATTATTTTTGTGTATCGATTGAATAATTTTAGTGCTTCTTTTCAATTTGAACAAATCGACAACTATTAAAGAAAAATTGTCTATCCGACAATAAACAAATACGATGTAGGAATTAATTTTTAAACTATTGAAAGGATTATTATCACATTAATTATTATGATTATTTTGTAGATAGAAAGTCACGCGATGTTCGTGTGCGTATTAGCACGGAGAAAATGATTGTATCTTTCCTGGTTTATTATTGATCGATTAGTAACCGTTCTTTCTATTTACCATTTTTATAGTTTCATTATCATCCTTGATGTATGAGTTATGGTGCAGATATACATTACGGTTACAGAAAATACATAAAATTGTTAACTGTACTGTATTATTTTTTTAACTTTTGCAGATTACGTTCCACCTTAATATCTGGAAAACTTTTATTGTCTCTCTCTCTCTCTCTCTCTCTCTCTCTCTCTCTCTCTCTCTCTCTCTCTCTCTCTCTTATAGTTTAGCGGAAAATAAAAAGAACTTAAATTATTTTACGTTCGCTGATTGAAAAGAAGAACCTGCGGTCAAGGACGTAAGTCTATACTATAAGTAAATAGTACTAACGATGGCACGTCCGTTATTCCTCTTAATTATTCATGATGTCTCGCATTAGTCATCGAATGCATTGATCCTATATGATAAAATGTAGGAGAAGAGAAAATATGGATAATAATGAACACTTTCATGATTTTTTTTTTTTTACGTGAACTACACGAAAAATTGCAGAGAACTGCAGAGAATAAGATGAAAATAATAAAATGTATTACAAGTTTTAAGAAATATTATGTAGAAATACATATATTCTTGAATATTCAACAAACGGATAAAGAACTTTAATTTAGTATTACAATGTATATTTAGCATCAAATAGTTCGAGTCTATTATTACAAGTTAGGAGGGATGGCTATATTTTTGCGAAGTGGTGGTAACAACTTTTCAGATAACGGAGGACAAAAAGATGATTTGTTTACTATATTTTATCGAATGTATGGCTTTCCATAAGATTGGCGACAAATTGGCTCCTGAAGACTTGTATAAACTTACATCCAAATTAAAGGATTTTTATGCACTTATACGGTTAGAAATTGCAATTATAGTGAAGTAGTATATACGAAGATAGTAGCGATCGGTTTGAAATAATGGATCTAGCAATATTCCCTAAGTGAATTGATATTCTTCGATTACAGCAAATGTTTCAGTACATTCACAAGTTCATTAAAACATATCATACAGATAAATACGTTGTCATTAATCAATTATTCTTAAATTCATATTAAGTTCCAAGATTAATTGATTTCATTGGTTTTTAGTCAAGGACATCAAAAGTTACTTCATTTATCTTATCGTGACGAATAAAACAAGTTTTTATTTGGTCCAGTACTAAATTTAGTGTGCATTTAAGGCAGATGAAAGTACATTCTAAGCAATAGTTAATGTACTCTCCTTATAGAATTTAGTATTACGTATTATTAGAATCTTTACTAACATTTGAAAGCATTTGTAAAAGAATCACAAAGAATCAAATGGAAAGATTCAAAGAAAACCTACGAGATACATCTTTCATGATGATTATAACTGAAGTGAAACAATTTGACCATCGTGGAATAATTCCGTATTTTTTGCTGTATGTATCAATGTGCCTCCAAATTTATGTTTATCGCTTTCAAATATGTGAGTAAAGCTTTTTATATTACGTTATATTAAATTGAATCATTAAAATAAATCAACTATTGCTTAGAATGTGATCTTGTCTTCTTTAAATGCATACTAAATTGCAATTAGTACTGATCCGAACGAAAACTTATCCTATTCGTCATGATAAAAGAGTTAAAACAATATATGATAATTTTGACGCTAAAACCCAATGAAGTCAGTTAGATTCATTTATCTAAAACCTTATGAATTGAAGAATAACTGACTAATCAGAACTCAATTACCTGCGCAATATATTTTTAAAAACTGATGAATGCAATGACTACTTTACTGCAATAGAAGAAGAAACCTTTCCGCTTTACTTTTTACTTATTAACTTTCCATTATTTTACGTAGTGTTTATAAATGTGCTGCATGAAGTTTTTGCTCATTTCTTTGTCTGATAATCATGAATGTACGTATGACTACGTAATATACTGTAAAACTTGTAATGTACTTTACTTCATTACTTTCATCGTATTATCGTCATCAATCAGTCGTGTAGGACACGTAAAGGTAAAAATAAATTATAGAAATGTTCATTATTTTCCATATTTTCTCTTCTCTTACAATCTATCATATAGGATCAATGCGTTCGATGGCAATGTGAAACTACAGGAATAACTGAAAAAAGATAACGAACGTTCTCCTATTCGTACATTTAACTATCGTACGGAACTTTGCCCTTTAACGTAGGCTTTGTACTTAGTCAACGAGCATAATACGATTTATATTATTTTTATTTCCTACTAGATCATTACTTTTGAGGCGTTGAGAAAGGCTATAATGCACATAAAATTGGAAAACACTGCATCACAGTCAAGTATTTTTATCTTTTTCTTCTAACCACAAAGTGGCCCAGTGAAAAATAAATAACTTGTACGTATGAAAATTTTTTCTTATTTTAATTCTTCAGGAAAGGTACAAATTTATTAGTTAGAATCCCGGCAAAATACATATTCTATGAAATGGATGTTCGAACTGATAGCGTCTAAAAACCTTTCATTTATATCAATGCGCGAATAAAACTAAATAGCCTTGTATAAGCACATTCCTTTTCTTTATATAGCTTTTATAGATAAAGAGGTATTACTTATTAGATGATAATTATATATATTTGTTAAAACGTGTCGTAGTCGTAAATCATTTTGTTAAGTATTTGTCTCGATTCTATCGATTAGAATGTCTATTAAATTATTTCAATCGAAATGAAATTTTAACAATTCCTATTAATATTACATTGTCCTATGTATAGAAATATGCATATGCAAATATATATGAATGTAGAGAACAACAAATTTAAGTATATATATATATATATATATATATATATATATATATATATATACATACATACATACATACATACATACATACATGTGTCAATGTGTATTTGTGTATAGATGTATTCATATATCAAATAAAATAAAGAAACAAAAGAGGCAAATGAAAAAAACCTTTCTTAATCGATCGATAATAAATCTATGCCAGCAAAGATGGAATCATTTTCTTCGTACAAATATGCACATGAACATCGCGTGACTTCCGACCTGTACGTCAACAATATTTCTCTCGATAGTTTAAATATCTAGTCTCGTGTGATCTTCTTCCGTTGTCGGATAGAAACTTTTTCATTTTCTCTAGTAGTTGTCGATTCATTCAAATTGAAATATAGCATTATAACTATTTAATTGATAGACAAAAAATGGCGCTGATTGTACCATTGAAAATATTATTTATTCTTTTCCTTTTTCTTCCGAAAACTAAGATATCATACGAATTCTTTTCTATCGACGACGAACAGATGTCTTTTATCATAGATATTTGCAAATTATACGCATCGAAATCTGTAATTTTTGTATATTCCGAATCGATAAGTGGTAAAGATATTACTCATTTTAATTTAGTCATTTCGATTATATTTATTTTCTTTTTTCTCAGAAACGGGAATAACAACAACGATGTTCAAATTGAGACGTGTACTTTCTTGGGAAGGTATAATGACCGCGAATTTGTACTTTTCACAATTGCACAAATCATCGTACTACTTCAAGCAAATTGTACGACCGTATTACATAGTGGTGATCTCTAATAACAATGCAATTAATGAGTTCTCTTTAGCAACGAGTTCCTTTGATATGTCTTCAGCTGTGTGGATAGTGATATTCATATACAAAGAACATGATCCTGATTATTGTCATAATCCACCAGATAATATATTTCATTTGAAATTCAATTCAGAAATGTTGGTCCGTTGTGAAACGGAAAATATTTTACGAGAATGGTATTCGATCGATACGAATCAAATCGAGATCAAGGATGTAGCTACTTGGAGTTTAGAGAAAGGAATTACTAAAATGGTACCAGATTTTCTTTACAAATGAAAATATAATTTTTTTTACGAACTGTTGTGTCGTGAGGGCGCAACTGCAAGAGTAATTTTGAATTCATTTCTCGTACCTGACCCGTAAAGTCTACTCTTTCGTAGAGATCTCCGTTCTTTTTAATAGTAAAGTGATAAATATATTGGTCCCAATGGGTAAGGGTAGGGGTACAAGGCTGGGAAGCTATTGAAGGTCAAATACATATTCACATTCACATACACATAATCACATTCACGCAAATTAATAAGAGAACGTAATTAGTTGAATGGATCCCGTGAAGCATATGAGAAAGATGCACGATAAAGAACATTTCGCAAATCGAAAATATACCAATATATTTTTTGTGTAAAAGTTACAATTGCTGTGAGTTTCGTGTTTTGTATTATGTTATTGATCTTAGCGGCCTCTAAAAGATAGTCCATAATGTTTAGCAAGACTCGGCTATCCTGATGATTTAGATGGTGCTGGATATCTCCGTTTGAAGTAGAACCAGTGATGTTAGTAAGACTCGATTGTCTTACTAGTAAGTACAAATGCTTTGATACGACTGCTTTTAATTTCTCTCGAACTATCCACTAAGGTAATAATAAATTAAGAAAAGGAAATGAAAAGGGCGGAGTTTAAGTAAAAAGTGTCTGGAAAGAGCAAATAATATCCTTATTGGTCCTCGACATGTCAGAATAGTTTGCTCAAAATGTATACACAATCTCATGTGTGATTCTTTGTCCTACTGACAGTATGGATCCAAGTGTATTGTATTCATATTTGAAGAGTAGGCGCCAGATAAATGCAAAGCTCGTTTTATCTAGTAATCTACTCTTACTGTATTTAATTATTGCCCGACTTGACATGTTATTGAAGACTATGTGATTGACTAAAAATCCCTAAGCTTGGACAAAATATTTTTTATCTAAGCGTTTTCTTAATAACTATCCAACAAGTTTTCAAGGATATATATTGTAGATATACAGTTTTTAGGAGAAAGTATTGAAAATTACAAGAGTACGCATATGTGCGTTAACACGAAGGAAGATATAATTTACAAGATTTAATTTTGAAAGTTGTTATAATTAAGATAAATTATTTATTATTTTTTTTATAATTAATGAAATGTGTCTCTACTTTTTTCTTTTTTTAGACTTTTTTCTTCTTTAATCTTTACCATTCACAAGTATAAACAAGAATGACGAATTAGACGGTATATTCCGTAAAATATTAAGAGCTTAATATCACTTTGAATTTTAGGCTCGATATTGCTTTGGAAGTAGAAAAGTATGGAATATTGAATCCAAAAGAAAAGACTTGGACTGAAGCAATTACAGTATGTACAGGACGTACTGAGATTTCTTTTTTAGATTTTTCTATTATTAGAAATAAATTTAATATTCTGAAGCCCAACAACTTTCTTGTTATACGAGAATTAAAAAAATTCGGGATTAAGTGATCATCTTACTTTTAGTGCGATAATTTGCACTTAGTAATATGTAGTATAAGTTTGGTCTCAACTTTTTGGACACCATGTATATATACATATATATATATATATATATATATATATATATATATTATGTACATAATAAATAATATATATAATATATATTAAAATACGTGTGTGTGTGTGTATTACGGGCTTTCAAGATAATTCCTATCGTAGGAAATTTGACATGCTAGTACAATTAAATTAACTACAGTTAGTTTATTAAAAATTTCACGGAATATTCATATTAATTCAGTTATATATACGATTTAATTTCGACTAATACATAAGAGATGAAAAATAAAACCTTTTTTATAAAATACATAGATATATCATATTTCGTGCAAATACAGAAAACTGAAACAATTGAAAAAAATAAAAATCTATGTAAGTACATTCGATAAACGTAGAAAATATGTTAAGTACATCTTTATATCTATAAGATAATGAAGAAATTCAATTTCGATTTAAAACTATACTAAATAATACAAAGGCTTAAATATCCATATGTGTGTTCCTATTCAATTAAGAAATTATAATAAAGATTCATTAAATATAGATTCATTAAAGCGAGCATTATAGTTGTTGAGCATTATATATATTGTTAAATCTGTACCATACGCGTGCGCATTAACGATTCCTGTAATTTATTGTAATATTTCTAATATTTTTCTTTCTTTTTACATAAAATCTTGACGATTTAATCGATGGAATATGATGTACCATCGAGATTTTCTTGCTTTTACGAACGAAAATACACTTTTCTATGATAAAAACACAAGTACTCAAAATGATACCAATCGACAAGAAGAAAATAAGCGATATTACGCTGATTAGAGAAATTGGTTGATGCGAAATCATATCATTGGATTTTCTTTCAAATGACATATCTTTTAAGCGACTGATCATACCATTATCAATAAACTTCTGCAACCTGAAATGGGCCAGTATTTTAGTACATAATAAATAAAAATTTACATTCTTAGACACTCGTACTCTTACTGAAAATTGATGACATCAGTAAACGGATTGCCCTTAGATAAAATTAGAGCAAAATTGCTTACATGTCCAGCGTCAATACGAACCAATTTGCACAGAATTTTACAACTTACTCTTTTTTCTATTTCGTCATACGCGTACATTGCTAATTTTCGATTTTTACAGATCTGTAATTTAATATCGGATATTAATAATAAAACTAAATACATGGTGTAACAAAATTTCACAGCAAAACTTCAGCCATAGATTTCTAATACGTAAAGAAGAAAAAAATAGGTTCTATCACCATCGGTTAGAATATGTTTAATTTTTGTGTTATATTTTCAAATACGATCTTATAATTAGAGAATTCCAATTATATTTATTCTATTTCCTGGAATCAAATTTGAGACATTAGTTATATTTCAAGTTCAAATATGTAACCATATCTGATGAATTTTTTGTTGTACTGAATATCTTTATTATCCGCAAATAAATTACATTCATATACTTACGTAGATGAATTTTAGACAGAACTCATGTTCGGAACTCAATAAGACGATAAAGTAGGCCCTGTATTTAAACAAGAGATGGATTTTAAATATTTCATGTAAGAAGATGTCTGCAATATGCATCACAATTCCAGTAAATGAACATAATTGGAGTACTATAAAATTCTACTTAAAAATTTTATTATTCAAAATTTAAGAATTTTTAAGTATTTCCACATTCATATTGATAGAACTTATTTTTTCTTCTCTACATATGAGGAATTCATTTTGGAAATATTGGTGCATAGTGAATTTACACGAAATGCATATAAATGTTATTTAATTTGTTTCTTTTATAATAATTTTATCGTACTCTCCTAAATCCTTCTATTTCAGTACGGGGCAACTTATCTTCTTCTAGCATCAACTTCATTACCTCCTTTGCAAGCGGATCTTTCGAATTCTACAAATAAATATCTCATTTCATTTCGGTATATTTATTGTTATCTATATTTATATATTCGTATGTAATAAACATAGATTATACATATAAACATGGAATAACATCTTACTGCAAATTACTACATACTTACTACAAACTTATCATAATAAGCCGTACCACGAACAACTGCAAGTTGATAAGTACCGTCTGCAACGAAGCTCTCTAATGAATCAAATGGTAAGACATGAATAACGGACGTTAAAAAGCTTATCAAAGCAGCTGAATATACGGCCCATAAGACGGTAACCCAAAGAAATAGAGAGAAATATGCTATTCGTAACGAAGATCTATGAGAAAAATCTACAGTGAAAGAATACTTTGAGTAAATATATGAAGGACGTAATAAAACGCAAATAAAAAACATTGAACCAAACCAGCAAGTCCCTGTTGGCAGAATATACCCCAAATCTCTAAAAAATTATCAGTGAATAAATATACTCTTTTACGATCGGTTCCTCTTTTCATTTTGAGAATGATCAAGAAGACCGATGCACCAATCAATAATCCAAACATAGCAATCCAAACAGAATGAGTGAAAGTCTATAAAAGTAACAATTTTTTAATTCATGAAGATTTACATATGAAGAAGAAAACAATAAAATAATGCAAGTAATCGTACTAAGAAGTAAGATGACCATTTAATCGCTAAATTTTCTGGTTCTCGAATAAAGAAACAGTTCTTAGAAACGAAAATAGGAAGTGTGAAATCAACGGCATTTAATCTGTCATCGTTAATGGAAAACGCTGCAAATACAATGTCAGCACGTCCAGCATATAATTCTCCAATTCCACCGGACCAAGTTTTGTCTTTTGCATTCCACCTTCCATGCTCTTCCATTTCCGAGACAATGTTAAAACTAAAATTGAGACTAACAGAAAGTTCTTTTAATATTCTACCGAATAAACCGTCTAATTCTCCATCCTTATTTATGTTTGAGAATAGTGATGTCTAAAAAAGAAAATGAAGAAAGGAAGAAAACGATAAAAAAAAAATTTCTAGAAAATAAAACCGTAGATATTTTACCTTAATTATAACAGCTTTCATAATTGAACCCTGTAAATTGTATCTTCTTTCGTAAAGATAATCTGGTACCATTTTATTAATTCCTTTCTCTAAACTCCAAGTGGCTATATCCTTGATCTCGATTTGATTCGTATCGATCGAATACCATTCTCGTAAAATATTTTCCGTTCCACAACGGACCAACATTTCTGAATTGAATCTCAAATGAAATATATTACCTGGTGGATTATGACAATAATCAGGACCATGTTCTTTGTAAATGAATATCACTATCCACACAGCTGAAGACATGTCAAAGGCACTCGTTGCTAAAGAGAACTCATTAATCGCGTTGTAATTAGAGATCACCACTATGTAATATGGTCGTACAATTTGCTTGAAGTAATACGATGATTTGTGCAATTGTGAAAAGTACAAATTCGCGGTCATTATACCTTCCCAAGAAAGTACACGTCTCAATTTGAACATCGTTGTTGTTATTCCCGTTTCTGAGAAAAAAGAAAATAAATATAATCGAAATGACTAAATTAAAATGAGTAATATCTTTACCACTTATCGATTCGGAATATACAAAAATTACAGATTTCGATCCGTATAATTTGCAAATATCTATGATAAAAGACATCTGTTCGTCGTCGATAGAAAAGAATTCGTATGATATCGTAGTTTTCGGAAGAAAAAGGAAAAGAATAAATAATATTTTCAATGGTACAATCAGCGGCATTTTTGATCTATCAATTAAATGGTTATAATGTTATATTTCAATTTGAATAAATCGACAACTACTAGAGAAAATGAAAAAATTCCTATCCGACAACGGAAGAAGATCACACGACACTAGATATTTAAACCATCGAGAGAAATATTGTTGACGTACAGGTCGGAAGTCACGCGATGTTCATGTGCATATTTGTACGAAGAAAATGATTTCATCTTTGCTGGCATAGATTTATTATCGATCGATTAATAAAAGTTTTTTTCATTTACTTCTTTTGTTTCTTTATTTTATTTGATATGTGAATACATCTATACATAAATATGCCCTGACAGACACACACGTTTTGTTAACGTATATAAATATATAAACATTGCATGTTTATATTCCTGTGCATAGGACATTGAATGTTAATAGAAATTGTTAAAATGTAATTTCGACTGAAAAAATTTAATAGACATTTTGATCGATAGAATCGAGACAAGTACTTAACGAAATGATTTACGACTACGACACGTTTCAGCAAATATATATGAATGTTGTCTAGGAAATAGTACCTATTTACTTATAAAAGCTATATAAAGAAATGGAATATGCTTATAGAAGGTTATTTAGCTTTGACAAAATCAAAACTTCTTAGACATTTTTAGCTCAAAGATCATATTCATTATTAATCAAAGATCATTACACATAATATGCATTTTGCCAGGTTTCTAACCATTAATTTTATACCTTTCGAGAAGAAATAAAATAAAAGAAGTACAATTTTGTACAAATTATTTAATTTTTCACTAGAACACCCTGGTGGTTTAGTGATTAAAAGAAAAAGAAAAAGATACTTAACTGTAATGTAGTGTTTTCCAATTTTACGTGTATTATGACCCTCCTCAACGCCTCAAAAGTAACACTGTAGTAGAAAATAAAAGTAATATAAATCGCGTTAAACTCGTTGACTGAGTGCAAAGCCTACGGTAAAGGGCATACGTCTATATGATAGATAAACTCTATGAATAATAGGACATCCACTGTTTCTTTTAGTTATTCATACAGTTTTGCATTAACTATCGATGGCATTGATCCTATTTGATTGATTGTAAAAAGAGAGAAAATACGGAAAATATTGAACACTTCCATGACCTATTTCACTTCTACGTGACATACACGATAAATTGGCGGCAAGAATACGATGGAAGTAATAAAGTTAAATGCATTATAAGGTTTAAAGCACATTACGTAGACATACGTACACTTGTGAATATGAGATAAAAAAACGAACAGTGAATGTTTTTTTAAAAAGTCATATAAAGAACTTCATACAGTACACTTATAAATACTAAGTGTAATAATAATAATGATAAAGGTAGTGTTATGATAGAAGTATATTCAACATCGAAAAATTCGATCCAGTTATTAGAAATTATGAGAGATGGCTACAACGTTTTAAAGTGGTAATAGCAGTTTTCAAGATACCAGGGAATCATAAAAGTGACTTATAACATTTCCTAAGATGTACTACTTTCAAGATGATTTACTCTAATCGACGTAAATAAAAATTGGCTTCAACTAATCCGTGTAAACTTATATCTACATTAAAGGATTTTTATACATTTACACTGTTAGTAAGTACAAGGAATTATCCATCTGGAGAAACGAACCGAAAGGGAATTTCATAACAATACTACATAAGTTAAATATTTGTTTTGGTTACCTAGAAGCAATATTATGAAAGCAATTTATTAGTACAGCAAGTTATTGAGTCCATACACAATTGTTAAAAACAATAACGGTGGATTTCGATTAGACGATACATATCATTACGTTCATAGTATCCCAACAACACGTCACGTAGTTAGAAACAGTATCGCTAATTGGGCACAGATCAAATCACGAATCACGTCATATTGAGCCCCATATATAATATCGAGCTATCTAAGAAAACATAATCGACAAATATGAATTTTCAATTGAGATCTACATTATCGAAGGTGTTACCTACAAATACACAGACAACCACTGATATTATTTGTTTCAGATACTGTTCGAACGATCCAGTAACTCAATCTAATCTCGATCGTAATATAGAAGTTTACAAAAAATTGAGGAAGACAAAAAGAAGAATCTTCCTAGTCGATTCAAGTATTTGTATTCTAATTATAGAAAATTTTATTTTTGCTCGTAAAACAGAGAAAATGTCAATGGTACATCATATTTCATCAATTAAATCGTCAGGATTTTACGTAAAAAGGAAGAAAAGTTTAAGAAATATTGCAAAACATTACGTGAATCATAGTCACGCGTAATTTATTAATGACAATGACAATGTACGTTCTCAAACGATTTTTTATTTTCAGATTTTAATTTTTCAATGCAATATAAACACGTATATGTATATTTAATATTTATATTATTTAGGACATACATACATACATGAAGATCGTTTAAAAAGTAATATCCGTTTAAAAATTACAATAATTTAAAGTTATAACAAAGTATTTTTAAATGTTTCCTTTATCTGTAATATAACTTTATTTGTAAATATATATTTAATTATTAATTATCATATTAATTATTATAATTGTTAATTATTATTATAAAGTAATTATATATTTAATTATTTTTCAATTATTATTATTATTCGCCTTATCTAGTTAAACTGTTTCAGTAACGTAGGATGAGTTTCTTACACCTTCATCATATACTTTCGCTGCAAATTCACTTCATCATTATTGGACAATGCGCTATCCTGTAAATAATTGGTTTCTTCTTCTATAATTTTCAATCGATCATTTCAAAACTTTCCAAAAAAATTAATATATGCTTAAATATGAATAACTAACCATTCATATTCATTTGAACATGTTCTCTAAGTTAAAATGTTCAGATAAAAAAATTTTCAAAATGAAGCGAGTCGATTATAAGAGATGAATTTTAAACGATTGTAACTTCGTCTATTTCAAAAATTTTTTTATGAAATTTTCAAAAAATATTCTTAAAAAATTATATGCCGAATAAAAATACTTTTGCAAAATCCATTTTCTTTTTACTTTTTATGTATATATATATATATATATATATATATATATATCCCATAATTATCGTATTCATTTATTTAATGATGCTAAAACATAATTTATTTAAATTGAAATAGTGTCTTACTTTTTGAAATCATAAATCACTTTTTCTCTCTCTCCATTTCTCTCTCTTTCTCTTTCTCTGTCTTTCTCTGTCTATTTGTCTGTCTGTCTGTTTCTCTTTCTCTTTCTCTTTTTCCTTAAGACAACATACTTTTTTGTTTTTATTTATTAGCAATTGTTGCTTGCACGGAAAAATCAGATGTAATCGACTTCTTACTTTCCATGAAAATACACTATTTGTTTGTGATTTATGAAATCGTATATTATAATTTTGTAAAGTAATAGCAATCGTTGTAACTATATGGATATTTTGAATATATAATAGATAATATATTATAATTTTATTAAATTTTATAACAAGTTACATACGACGACACATTTTTGTTCTACACATTTTCTTATTCCTCCTTTCAATATTTGTACAAATCGTTTCGCTCGATTATTTATTGCAGAATTGTACTTTGACGTATATTTAGAACTTACTCCATTCATTTTGCAGGATATTATATTAAACGTCCTTGTGAAATAGAGATTTGTATCGTTCTTCATTTACTTAAAAATTTTCTTAAATTTTTCGCTTGTAATTTTCGCTGTAGTATTGTTTATTATTTGGACTATTGATAATATTAAAAAAATTAATATATTACCACACAAAAATAATGATTTAAGAATGGACATGGTTGTTGTGAAAACTCGTACGACTTTTAACAAAACAGATTTTGTATTCTTTTTACTGTTAATCGCGCATGTAAGCACCAATTTAATATAAACAAAGAAAACACCAACTATTTGGATCAAACTCATCATATATTTACAAATTTTATCTAATTGGATATTGAATATTGCAACTACATATACGACATGACGATTTTTTCTAATAGAATCATTAATTACCGAATACGATTTCGGTCGAACAATGACTTCATATCAATATTTAAAATATAAAGATTAAAATTTTTTGCAGTATTTCTGTATCTAACTTGAACACTTTACATTCCAATAGTTTCTAAGATCGTTTTACAAAATGTTTGCAATTTAATATATTATACCTTAAAACTTCACAAGGGAATAATTTTTTGTTCATTCGTTTACTCATGATCGTTACCACAGTTCCATTGTCGATTTTGAATTTCGTATTATGTTGTTATAATCGCTTTCTACGATTTTCTCTATTCTATATGCTCAACCAGAAGGATTTGTTTCAATTGTTGTGTCTTTCCTTTTTGGAAAATTTTGTAAACTATAATTTTTGTATTTTATATATATATTTCGTTGCTAGATAGCTTGTCTCGCATCTGAAAAGATATCAATATCTATACATATATTCTTAGATAACGTCTTTGATGATGTGAGTCATAATTGGGAATTTGTTTTCCTTTTTGTTTCTTTTTGTTTTTTTTTTGTTTTTTTTTTGTTTTTGAAAGCACACGCTTTCTTAGATAATACGGCATTAAACTTGCGTTCCTTTTTGCTATTGTTCGCTATTTGATTCGTGTCCTTGTAATCTACTCGAGAAATATTCTATTATAACTGCATGATTTTAAATAGTTCAACAACAATGTTTATCACCTTATTAAAACCTAAATATTTATTCCTGACAAAAGTACTTGGATAACTTCATCTGATATAAAAAATTTTGGTTACTCGATGCTATTTTTAAATAATTTCAAACATTGCAGTAGATACTTAACTTATAATACTGCTACGAAATTTTGTATAGATTCCCTTTCTGCTTTTTTCCGTATATAAAAATTGTAATTTTATATAATTTCTAACAGTGCATAAAAATTTGTTAATTTAGACGAATCCGTTGGAGTCAATTTGTCGCAAATCAAAGAAAATCGTAAGTCCGATGAAATGAAAAAAATAAAGTACGTTTTTATTTTTTGTTATCCTGAAAATTGGCATTACTTCTTATGAACGTTATAGCCATACCACATTATTTCTAATAGTCGGATCGAAAGATGCGATGCTAAACTTATGACACTATCTCTGCCATTATTTCCGTTGAATTAAGGTTTTATAGGCATACTATAGGAAGTTCTTTGTCGCATTCTTGTTTTACATGTATAAATGCACATCGTATATCTAATATATATTCTTCAATTAAGGGTACTAAAATTACTTGATCACTTCTTTTGTATTCTTGTCTTCACGTGTGTATCAGGTAAAGATAAAAATGATGAAGTGCAATATTTTCTCCATATTTTTTCTCCGATGTCTTATAATCCATCATACAGGATCAATACGTTCGGCAGTGAATATGAATATGAATATGAAACTGAATAACTAAAAAAAAACAACCCACGTCCTAACGCTCGTACTATTTATCTATCGTATGAGTATTTGCTTTTCAACGCAGACCTTTCTTTTACGTCAATCTATATAACACAATTTATATGATTTTTATTTTCTATTAGATTATTTGAAAGAACATCAAAATTTTTGAGATGTTGAGTTATTATATGATTCAGAAAAGATTGGAAAACACCACATTACAGTTAAATATTTTATAAACTATTAACTTTCTTTTTGAATCCCAGGGTGGCCCAGAGGAAAATAAATAATTTCTACAAGTGAAAATTTTTTCTTATTTTATTTCTCACGGAAAAGTACAAAGTTGGAATCTAACAAAATGAACATTATAGAAAATGAAATGATAAAGATTAAGAACCACTAATTTATATCAATGTATAAGTAAAAATGATCTTCTATAAACAGTCTTACTTATTAGACTCATACATATTTCTTCAAACGTGCGAAGATCGCAATTCATTTTCTTAAGTGCTAACCTCGATTATATCGATCAGAATGTCTATTAAATTATTTAAATGTAGGTAAATTTTAACAATCCTTTATAACATTTTACTATTGTATGTAGAATATTATAAACGTATAACGTGTATATGGAGATACATAAATGACAATCGTAATAATAGAAGTGACTATAATGTTCTAAATTGCTTAGAAATTTAGTATCTTACGATCTTCTTTCGTAGTAGGACAGATATTTTCCCATTTTCTTTAGAACGTAATCGCCAATTCGTTCAATTTGAATAAGAATACTATAATTAATCGATCGACATAAGAAAAGAACAAGTTCGTTATGCCATTGAAAATACTCGTTCTTCTTCTTATTTTTTTTCTTCCGAAGGCTATAAGATCCTACGAATTTTTTTCTATCAGCGACAAACAAATTCCTTTTATCATAGACATTTGCAAATTATACGGTCAAAAATCTGCGATTCTCTTATATCCCGAATCTGAAAAAGGTAAATTTCTCGTTTTCTTTTCTTCATTTCTACTAGATTTATTTTCTTCTTCTTCAGAAATGGAAATGTCAACGATAATGTTCAAATGGAGATGTGCATTGTCTCGGGAAGGTATTGCGACCACGAACTTGCGCTTTTCACAATTGCACGAATCATTGTACTACGATAAACAAATAGTACGACCGTTTTATATCGTGATGATTTCTAATTACAACGCGATAAAGGAATTCTCTTTATCAACAAGTATTTTTGACATGTCTTCAGCTATATGGCTAGTGATATTTCTGTACAAGGAAGATAACACCGATTATTGTCACAGTCCACCAGGTAATATATTTCATTTAAAATTCAACTCTGAAATGTTGGTCTTATGCAGTACTGAAAATACATTACGAGAATGGTATTCGATCAATACCAATCGAACTGAGATCAATGATGTAGCTACATGGAGCTTAGAAAGAGGAATTACTAAAATAGTTTCAAATTCTCTTTACGAAAGAAGACATAATTTACACGGTCTGATCATGAGAGCTGTTGTAGTGAAGGTAAAATATTTTCGCCTAAATATTTATTCTATTTTCTATTTAAAAAGATTTGTATTTATTTTTTTTCTTCATTTTTTCTTTTTTTCCTTTAGGATTCACTATTCGTAAATGTAAAGAAAAATGGCGAATTAGATGGTATATATGGAGAAATATTCAAAGAACTTTCTGTCAATCTCAATTTTAGTTTCGACATTGTTTCGGAAGTAAACGAACATGGAAGATGGAATCCAAGAACAAAAACTTGGTCTGGTGCAATTGCAGAATTATATTATGGACGTGCTGACATTTCTCTTTCAGAGTTTTCCATGACCAATGCCAGATTAAATGCCGTTGACTTCACGCTTCCTATTTTAAACTCCAAAGATTGTCTCTTCTTTAAAAATCCAAAAATATTCGCAATTAAATGGTCGTCTTATTTTCTAGTACGACAACTTGCAATCTAATTTTTTATTTTTCACTCTTCGCAACCTTTATTAATTAAAAAATTGTTATTATTGCAGACTTTCAATTATTCTGTTTGGATCGCTATGTTTGGAGTACTAATTCTTACATCGATTTTATTGATTTTTCTCAAAAGAAAAAATGGAACCTGTAGTAAAATAAGACATTCATTCTCCGATAATTTCTTGGAAATTTGGGGTATATTTTGTCAACAAGGAATCGCAGGTTTGATTCAATGTTTTTTGATTTCATTTTCTTAAGAATTATTTCTATTTAGAAAAGCCTTCATAAAGTATTCTTTTGCTGTAGAATCTTCTGATAGATTTTCAATACGAATAGCGTACTTCTCTGTATTTTTTTTGATTACCGTCATATCGGCTGCCTATTCTGCGGCTTTAATAAGCTTTTTGACGACCATAAGCCACGTCTTACCCTTTGATTCATTAGAAAGCTTCGTTCAAGATGGTACTTATCAACTTGCTGTCTTTCGTGGTACGGCATATTATGATAAATTTGCAGTAAGTATGATACCAGTCTTATTGCATATTTATACACCTATGTGTAATCTATGTGTACATATATATATGTATATATATACATATATGTACATATACATATATACATATGTGTGTGTGCGTGTGTATATTTAGATAAACGAAGACAATGAAAAATGTTTATTTTTAGAATTCGCAAGATCTGCTTGCAAAAAAGTTGATGAAGTTGATGCTAGAAGAGAACAAATTACCCTCAACACCATTAGAAGGATTTACAAGTGTATGATATATAAATTAACGTTTGTAAATAAGATTGTATAAAGTTTCATTATTAATGTTAGTTATTAAATTCTAGATTTGTAAAAATCAGAAGCTTGCAATCTTCACATTTGATGAAGTGATAAAATCAATAGATCCGAAAATACCATGCAATGTGGTTCGTGTTGAGACAGGACATATAAACAATATAGCTATAATTTTATCCAAGCACAATCCATTTACCGGTGTCATTAATTTTCAGTAAGTACACAAGAACCTAATAATGCAAATTTTTACTTATCATAGGTTAAAATATCAACTCGTTTTAGGTTGCAGAAATTTTTCGAGAATGGTATGGTGAATCGTTTAAAAAATTCACCATTTAATAAGAAATCCAATGATATGGTCAAGCATCAACCAGTTCCTCTAATTGGCGTAATATCACTTTTTATCTTTATCCAAATTAGTATCATTATAAGTACTTGCATTCTGATTATAGAAAAGTGTATTTTTTCTCGCAAAAAAAACACGTCGATGGTACATCATAGCCCATAAATTAAATTCTCAAGATTTCATACGAAAAAGACCGAAAATATAAAGAATATTACAAAATATTACACAAATCACAAATGTACATGCATAAAGTATTAACGAAAACGCCAATACTTGTTTTTAACAAAATTTATATTTGGATTATAACTTTCTAATAAAATAGAAACACGCATACGCGTTATTAAAGTTTTCTACTGTTTAATACAACTTTAAATTAAAATAAAAATTTTTCATTACATTATGCGTAGATTTGTGCATAACACATTTTCGTTATTTATTGAATGCATATACATATTTTTTAATTTTTTCTAATTATTTCGATTTTTCGTAATTGCACGAGCCATGATATACCTATGTATTTCGTAGTCAGATAAAAGATTTCATCTGACATTTTTTATATATAACTCAAGATTTAGCGATATTGAATCACGTTTTCTCTGTTTTCACTGTGTTTTTCTAATGTTTTGTTATCTAGTATAAGTCAATTTGATCACATCTACGTGTCAAATATCTTACAATACAATCATAATTCATGACCACGCATGCACATTATTGTGTCTCTCTCTCTCTCTCTCTCTCTCTCTCTCTCTCTCGCTCTATACATATATACATACATGTGAATATAATTATAGTAATTGTAATCATTTATCAGTTAATTGTGATTAATTATTATTAGGAAACATAATTAATAATAATTACCTTTATAATTTATAATCATAAATCAGTAACTTATAAATCATGCAATAATTAATTTATATTTCATTAGGAGTAATACTGATTATTTATACATTGAAAATTGAGCATATGTTTATCTATTTCTTCATATCACTTTAACTGTTCAGGGCTTTACGATTTAATAGAATTGAGATTATTATTGATTGATATATATAATATAAAAATATTATTTCACGTGTGAATAACAATAGTTCTGATATATATCCATTGTGATATAAAAAAAAGTTTTATTATATATAACACACCGTTGCCATCTTCAGCTTCTGTTAATAGATTGTTCAACAATAATAAATAAATGTACCGAAAGCATATAAAGTGTCAGACAGAATCTTCATCCAATGATTATAGAAATCATAAGAAATATAAGAAGTATAAAAAATATCATAATTGTAAAGAAACATAAGTCTATATATCTATTGGTTTTAAATACAACCTTTTACAAATAAAATTCACCATTTTGCAAATAATATTCATTCTATCGCATATTAAGTTTTTCTATAGAATTGTTTTATAAAGTTTTTGTAATAAAAATAAAATTAAATGCAAATTTATTATTAAAAAATTCCGAATTGTATTTCATGTAATATAAAAGATAAATAAAATACTTATTTAATTACTTATGTAAAAAAATTTATTAATTATGTAAAGATATTTACATATGGAATTCGTAATTATAAATTAAATATTATATCTTTCTCTTCTGTAATAAAGTAAAAAGCAATTCTATTTTTCAATGTTTACTAAATGGAATTGTTTCTAAACAGGAATTGTATTATCTCGACATTTAATTTGTCTAAAATCCTTACAATTTACGGGAAAGAGTAATTTCCTGTAAATGTATGAATTTGGAACATAATATAAATCCATATAGATTTTCACTAGATCGTTGATTGTTGAGCGGATAATTTTAATAAGGTGTAATTTGAAATTTTATTTTTCTGTAAATTTTTTAGAAATATCTTTTCGTTACTTTTATATCAAAAATTGAAAGACGATAATCTGAAGAAAGAATTTTATAGAAAAATTTGATTTGCCAAAAATTGAATTTCATTTACAGACAAGTGCATGTGATCTGCGGAAGGATGAATTCAATTCTCAAACAATTGTATTTTCAATGTAAAACCTACAAATGCATATGTGGATATTAAAATAATAAACTATGTGTACTAATTTTTTAATGTTCGCTATAATAGTGATTTTTTTTATAAAGATTGTATATTAACAATATTCAAAATGATTCCACATTAGAATCTAATTGAACGAATTTATTTATTTCTAACTTTTATAACGAGGATAGATTAGAAATGGCATAAAAAACTGAACAATATATCGTAATATTATATGTATAACGTGTGTTTTATTTATTAGACAAAAATTTATATATTATCGAATATATAAAAGTACAAGAGAGAAAGATATAAATATACATAATATTATATCACATTATGTCCTTCTTTATATCATTCAAGTTTTGTATATAACATTTTTCCATAATTTTACAAATAACGGAAATATTTCAGGTATACTCCCTTCATAATAATACCACACCCAATATAATAATAATCGACATAGATAGTTGACCCTGTTCTACAAAATGAAATCATGTTTACTATTCTTATTTGATCGACCAGAAAATTCCTCCCTGTTTGATCTTTTAAAGCCAGAAAAAAATTCACAAAGGCAAAATGCGACACGATCACTTCCTAAACTCAACCACCATCCTTCCTCTTTTATTACTCTCATCCTCTTAAAAAGTAATGACTAATTCAATAAGTCCCTTTTCTCTCTCTCTCTCTCTCTCTCTCTCTCTCTCCCTCTCTTTCTCTCTCTCTCTCTCTTTCTTTCTTTCTTTTTCTGATCCACATGCGCGCATGGTTGTATATGACCTACACATATGTAGGTCAATTCAATAAATGGAGTTAGATTTTGTTCAACAAAGTTTTACATCTTTAAAATTTTCTTGACAGAAATTTATCTTTAATATTACGCGAACATACATATAATAAATTTCTATTTATCTTTCATATAAGATACATTTCGTTGAGATACAAAATTTATTGGATATCAGGAGTAAAATTTTCTTACTCTCAAAGTTTCTCATTTCTTGTCAATTATTGTTTTACTTTATCTCAAATTACACATACAAAGATATACATTACTGAAAAATTATACGTTTGATCGACCTTTTCTAATTCCTTTTAACAAAATTTTTCATCCTTTGTAAAATATATTATCATTACAATTTCCTTTTGTCAGTTCCTTCAGTTCCTTTATCTACATTTTTTTGAATATGACCGTGACGAGTGCCGCGTGTGATGAGTACTATAGAGAAAATTTATGGGAATGTATGGCAGGATTTTCATATTACTTCTTTATAAGATTTTTGTTTTTTTCTAAGAATCTGATCTATACGACTTATAAGATGATAAAAATTAAATTTATGTGATACACTGTGGATGAATGAAAAAGTATTCAGTAACATATTGTATCTATTCATCCACGAATGCTGTACATCTATGTATATACAAGGATTGTAATATTATATTTATATTCAGGCAAAGATTCGAAAACAACCAATTATTTCAGAAAATATTGACATCATGAAAAAACTATTAACTCATAATGTTTATTTAATCTTGGAATGATTTTGAAAAACCAGGTAAAGATTAACATCGACTTTGAAATTTAATATCTCGATAATTTGTGCGAGGAATATGTATTAGTAGTGTTTTGAAAACATCTTGACTATGGCTACAATAATAAGTAATAGAAAATGAGAATTTCTATTAAAAATTTTTATGTTAATCTTAATCAAGCTTTTTAAGATGATCCTAAGATCAAATAAATATTTATTAGCTAATATTTAATGATTATTTAATTCTTATTCTTTTTGTTTGAAACATTTTTCCATATATATCAATATTTTCTGAGATAATGAGCCGTTGCGGAATTTTCACCACTTGTAGTATATACAGGACGGAATAAACATACTCTTTTTTGCATGCATTGATTACAGCTTCTATTCTAGATAAGAAAAATATTAAAGTATTACGTCAAAAATAATTCTATTTCGCGAGTTATTTGTAAAAATATCTAATGATTCACACAACTCTAACAAGCCATATTGTTTTTTGGGTTAAAGTTAGAAAAAATATATTCGAATAGAATGAAAGTGTTTCTCATCTTTTTTCTTTAGTGTTATTTTGTGACTTCAGTAGCATGAAGAAATATTGCTCTGAATAAATCATCAAACATTTCTTCAAAATATATCGCGAGCTAATTATTATTCGAAATTATACACTAACGCTTTATTGTTTAGAATGGCACAAGAAATCAATTTATCTAAGAAAAATTGTAGATTTACATTTTAAATAAATATTAATAATCTTGAAATCTCGTTAACGAATAACATTGAGAAAAAATTCTTTCCATCATCAGATATGTCCTTTCAAATAATGTAACTTTTATTTTATTTTTGATTCTATTTTTATTTTTGATAACATAATTAATTCAAACAAATGATATGTAGTTCCATTGAAAAATAAAAAAGTGAATACTGATAGTTCGTAAAGTAATTTCAACATTTTACATTACGATATTACGAAATCCGAAGGAATGAACAAGTCATGATAGAGAACTAAATTTTGAAAATTCTAAATTAAAGAAAATCATGCAAAATAAAAACGAAGAAGTTATGCAAAAATATGTTCTGTTGATTCAAAAAAAAAAAGAAAAACTAACGTCTGAATTACGAAACCTTCGAACTACATATCACTTAAAATGAAAGTAGGTGATATCAAGACATTTTATCAGAAATCGGTTAGCATATAAGATTTTCAATATAATAGTACAACAATACATCAGTGAAATACTGAATTTAGATACTCCGAGGAAAAAGATATGGTACAGACAAAAAACATTATCAGAATTATGGTTGATGATCTAGGATACACAGAAAATATGACGGATCAGTAACCGAATCGGCAATGAGATTAAACGGAAATTTGTGGTCGAGTACATTATAAATTACATATAATAATGTCAAAATCATTATAGTTGAACAATCGGAACAGAGACTGAACTATTATGTGTGAATTGATCTTTTCTAACTTGTGATCTTTTGTTTATGGATAAACGAGATTTTTTATCTTTCTGCCCATTCCCGTCTCATTTTATGCTCTCTTTATGTTCATAGACTACAATCCATTCAATTTGACTGATAATATACCGAACTACCATGTGTGAATATGAATGACTAAAACTAAATTAAAATATGTGTACCGATTTTAACGAATTATTTAAAAATAATAATATACGATATATATATGTGATGACGGTAAGAGATTACACGAAACTTAGAAAAGATCCAAAAGATTTAGCACATAGTGGGTGAAACGATCACCATTATCAACATGCGACTTAATTTGACTTCTAAAATTCAGGATTTTTCGTTTTCGTTTTAAGAAATAAAATGTTGTACTCGTCCTTCCTTTTTCTATTTTCTTCTTTCTAACTTTAACATTTCCATGTAAGCTGTATTTGGACAGGATTTCTGACCTTGACCATACTTATTTTCCACTTTTCTTTAAATTTCTTTTTTTTCATTTAATCCTCCAGTTTTCTTTACTTCTCTCTGATTGGACGATCCCAGATCGGAAAAAATGTATCTATGATAGATTTTAAATATAGAACATTAAAAGGATGTATTATATATTATGAATATCAAAATTTCTAAATAATTCCTAAGCGAATCAGTATTTCAAATAAATCAAATAAATGATTAGTATTTATAATAAATTATCAATAATATAATATAATAATATAAATATCAGTAATATAAGTGATTAACCCTTGATGATAAACATTGACACAATCCTGATACTGAATTAATCATACTGATCAAAATATTCATATATACCAATCATTTATTTTATAAAACTTTTGCTACAAATTAATTAAAATACTGACTGGATAAATAAAAATGATTTTCACTACTTTCCAATCCTTAATAAACTATATTCATGGTAACAGAAGGTCGTGTAACCAAAAGTTAATTAAAATGAAAAGTCTTAAGGTGGGGGAAGAATTTTAGAGACGAGAATAGTTAGACTTAGGACAGATCGGGATCACGTAGTCCGTATGTATACGATTCGTATGACTGTGTATACGATTATACAAAATACAGTTTTTATACAATTATAATATTAAAGATAGTGATGATAACGATGATAATAATAATAGTAGTAATAATAATAATAATAATAATAATAATAATAATAATAATAATAATAATAATAATAATAATAATAATAATAATAATAATAATAATAATAATAATAATAATAATAATAATAATAATAATAATAATAATAATAATAATAATAATGATAATGATAGTGTGAGTGTGGTAGAAGAAAATAACACCTGAAACTTGAAAAAAAATTATATAGCCTCTTATTAGTCTGTTATCATTTTTTTATATTTACTTACATATATTTATTTATTTATATATATGCTTCTTTTATTTTATTTTATTTTATTTTATATCTTTTTTTATTAATACCTGTAAAATATATAATATATATTTTATTATATACCTGTAACATAATATAACTTACAAACTATGTTTATCAAGTGTTCGTCGCAAATAATTTTTGTACAACAAAATTATCATCCTCGTTTAAGTTTTTTAGATTAATAATCTTGTTCAGACGGAAGTTCCTTGCGATTTGCGACAAATTGACGCCGTTTAAAAAGTCTAACAATAATTTAAATTATCCAAAAGATTTTTTGGAATTTCAAGTGCATGATTGTTATTAAGAATTCAGTATGTTAGATTCCATTTATGTGATCTCTTTTTGCCAGCAAATAAAAGCTGTAAATTTGAGAATTTGTTTCTTGTTATGTTTTGGAACGAATTTGAGTCACCTTATCTCATAAATTATTTTGAAGAGGACTTTCGATACATATTGTGAACAACGATTTTAATGTTTTTCTGTTTGTGCATCTGCTTATTTGTCGAACATAAAGTCTTTCCTCTATTTACCGAAAGATTTACTATACGCAGTCAATATTTTCTTTCGCTGAATTTTTTTGTTAGTTTTTGAGTTTACTATAGTTCTTTTATTTACTAAGCTATGTGAGATTTCGTTCTCCCCGATAAACAATACATTAGATTTCTGCTTATCAAGTAAATCTACTTGTTCTAAACTTCCTATTGATAGATCTTTCATTTTTTTTTCGTTCGAATTTAACATATAAATATATTCCGACGTTATTTTTAACTAATGCTTCTTCTACATACATGCAGTTCGAATTTTATTTGTGAAACAATATTCGATGTTCTTAGGTTTCTTTTTTCTAATTTTACGTATATCACCTTTTCTTTATCCTCACCGATATTGTTTATTTTTAGTTTTCTAATACATATTAAATTATTATTTATTATCAAATTGTTATCTCTAGATGCTAATTTTATAAATTTATTATCTTTAATACCATTTTGTTTTATCGAAAATTAATTCGGCATGATAAGAAATATGTCGTTATTGTGTTTAATATTGTTAACGATAATAATTGTTTGCACTAATGATGTCATTGTTTTAGATGTAATGCCTGTTTTTTGAAACATTCACTAATTCGGTAGCACTTTGTTTAATTAGATTTACTTTGTACTTGTGTCTACTAAAAATTTTAATTGTGAATTTTTAAATTTATTGCGTAAAAAAGAAAATCAATATCCGATAGTTATATTGTGTATTTTCTGAAAGATCACGAATTAATGTTATCATTATATTATTATTAATTGTTACATAATTTTGTAAAACACATATTATCACACGTTAACTTTTAAAAAAGTTTGCCTTAAATACCGGTTTCTTCTATTGGAAATGTATTTGGAACAATGTGAAAGGTATGTTCGTTGATATTTATAAATACCATATTTCTTATGAAGGATTTTATTGTTGTTACTGTTATAAACGTCAATTGTATTACTTCATTTGGATTAATAATTACAATGGGTAATAAGCCTCAATTCTAACAAGATATAATTTTTTTCTAATATCTATTAACTCTGTTTCCTTATTTTGAAATTGTTTGGATTGTATAATTATACTTGTAATTATTATTTAAATATCGTTTTAATTTAATTTCCATTTATAAACTTATTATTTTATAAAATTAATTTCTTTTTTCAATGGAAATTATACCATTGTAATTTCTTTATCATAAACCGTAGATCGTGTAGAATTCAGTTTCTGTATTTCGAAATGGTGTCATCGGTAATGAGTAAATACATCGTATATATCCGTGGGAAAAGCATTGGCTCCATGAATTCATGACATCTTATCAGGAGAAAGGAAAACAAACAGGAAGATAGATAAAGGACGTTGAGGTCCACATCTTCATGAACATGTTCTCCGTTGCAATTCTTCTACTGTCGGTCACTTTGTTTAATCCTATGTAATTCTCACTTTATGATAATATCGAGAATCAGAAAAATACAAAGGCTAATACAGAAATATAACAATATTGCTAGATAAGCAGCTACTTTTAATATTTATTGAGTGTCAATGTTAGTAAAATTCCTTTTACTATTAATTTCAAATTTGTGAGAAAATATACATACACGAGACAAGACAATATACATCGACGAGTTGTAACGTAATCTTCGCATTAATGAATTCATGTATAAGATAACTATGCCATGAATGCTCAAAAAGGAAAAACTAAATTTGCCAATTGAAGCCTTGTAAACTGATTTCAGATTACATTAAAGAAATTTGTGTATTGATAAATCTATATATTTGACAGATATGTATATTTCAAAGATTATAATTAAAATTAATCATTTATTATATAATGGAAATATGTAACAACGGTCGATAAACTAGATTGCGTTTACATCAATATTAAATAATGTAAATTTATTTTTTATCTTCAGAGTGTTCGTATACAGTACATTTTTTAACAATAATTTTAAAAAATCAATTTATAATGTGCACGTATTATTTATACAAAGTAATAATAGGAACGATTATTTATTAGATGATTTATTCAGTAATATTGAAAATTAATTACTGAAATATTCTCTATTTTGGATTAGATAGTGCAAGTTAAAGTTATCGAGGGAAATTATGTACATATTTGCAGTCGGTAAAATATTCCGTGATAATAACTACTTTATAAATTTCTCTGAAGAATGTAATGATATTTCGATGCTCATTAAAATAATATTTCGACCATCAATTAGAAGAAATTATTAACTAATGTTGAATTAAAATCCTTCGGTAAGAATCACTGTTGTGAAATTATATATTTTTCACGTTGGATACGTGCAGACATTACACAATTACACAATTACAGTAACTAGTAGTTACAATGAAAAAGATAGCTTTATTAGTATAAAATACTAATACTTTTATTTTCTTTTAAATTTATATATATTTAATTGTTTTTGTCGAATTTTTCTCTCTACTTATTTCATTCAACGTTAAATATATTTCATTCCTTTAAATAGTTGAGTCCTTACGTGACACTTTGACTAGTTTTGCTGTTAACAGTTTTTGTACGATTTAAAATGCCAAACATTTCATCCCCACGTCTAAAATATGAAGTTAAATTATTGTGACCCAGACATAGCCCAGACGCAACTCAACAATATATAAACGGACTTGCTCGGTCAATCATAGTTGGTTTTTGATAGAAACATTTATTCAAAGAAAACAAAGCATTGTCAAAAACTCCAAAAAGTTTTCTCCTCGCTTAAACCTTCATCTTTTAAAATAAAATATTGTCTATTAATATCTTTCAAGAATTACTCTTGGACTCACTGTTCATGTAAATCATTATAAAATTAATATATAATATACATTAATAGATTCAGTATATTAATAGTCCCAGTCTCAATATATATATATATATATATATATATATATATATATATATATATATATATATATATATATATAATTTCAAAGAATAAATTTTTCATATCCACATAGTCTGTTATTGTCTTTAGAAACTTTGTATATCTTGTTTGAAAACATCTAACATCTGTTTCATTTCCCCCATCCTTTGTTTGGGGGTGTCATGCTCCTTCGATTTCTCATAGGCTGAACCTCCTCGAAAAATTGTAAACACAATTTGAGTTCTCCCACCACATTTTTCTACTGCGTTCCTAATCGATAGAACTACGATCGAATCGTTCCTTGTTGCTATGGTGAAATTCTCTTACTCTTTCTCTCTTCCATTTTTTGACCCACATCCGCGCATGCTTGTTAGGACCTACGCATTATCGAATATATGTATGTCCCACCCTGTATATACTATATATACGAATGAGAAAATTTTCCGACGGGCTAGTCGTTTCAGAAAGTATTGATATATTAAAAAAATGTTTCATTTAAATACCCCTATATATATATATAGGGAAACGAAAAATTATGTAATAGGAACGGTTAAGTCGAGTTTTGAGATTTACATATTTAAATTGGAGCAATTGTACCAAATAGAAATAATATATTCTCATTCAAAACAAGCAAAATAATCTTCCATTTTTATTAAAGGCAAGCGACGGCAAGAGTAAAATCTGAATTATAGTAAGTAAGAATGCAAAATTCAAATATTGAAGAAAGCAACTTCTAATAAGAAAATAAAATTAAATAAAGAGTAGGATCAACTGCAGAGTTCTAATCAATAATTATTAAAAAAAAAAATTGCTAAAGTAATTAATACCATTTATATAATTAAAACAAATAACAGATCCTTTATAAAAAAAATTTCTGATAAAAAATCAGAATTAAATGAAGTAAACGATCAACCTCAGAGATCTATCTTAGTTATTATTAAAAAAAAAAATATGAGACAATTCAACACTTAAAATGTATATATATATTTTTTTTAATTTTCACATTCTGACTAATTATTGTCTCTGTCTCCTTTGTTCCCTTCGATTTTTTTTCACAATCTTGGGGTTTATTTATTTTCACATATACGCATCCTAAATATCTTTGTACTTTATGTGTTTTACATCACGCATATATTTTTCTTTTCCTTCCTTTTAGAAATATATAATTTTATAGAATTACTTCTTTTTTTTCAATGGAGATTATTCTTGTATTTATTCCTTTGTTGTATTTTCCTTTTGATAATCTATTAATTTCTTTTTTAATATTTCTACGATTTTGAGAGCACAGAATTTCTTGTTCCTGTGTAGGAAACACTTAGGGTATTTATTATTGTTCAATTCCGTGGAAATCAGATATTGAATTTTATCTTCCACGTTCAATATTTTTATTCGTTTTTCCAATAAGAGTCTGCTATGCTTCGCTGATAGAAATTCGTACAGCCATTGAATTTTTTTAGTCCCATTCATGTAAATATTTAAAACACTACTTCAGCATATCAAATGCTGCTCAAAAATCTTATATCTTAAGTTATAATTAACGAATCCGTCGTTCCATTCCAGGCCATGATGGTTATCTGTTAACCATCTATAAAATATAATTATTGTATTATTTATTATTTAATTATTTATATAAAGAACAAATTTATAATGGAATAAAATAAAAGATTAGTTTACGTACCTTACTCCTATTCGTAATAAATATCTTTCGTAATAACTAGTCTACGTTGAATGGTGATAGAAAAAAATAATTCGCTATCTGATTATCTGTCATATCACAATAAGCAAATTCTTTCAATAAGAATAAGTTATTTTCTATTTTAAAGTTTTCCAAATCTACAAATAATATATGTATGTAAAGTGGAATAATAATTGAATAATAAACGAATGATTATTGGATCTTTGTTATACTTACAGTTAACCTCGTATCCACCATATTTCCAGGCCTATTTTACATATTATTACAATATTTTAGAACTATTTCCGCTAATTCACCTCTATGAAATAACACGACCATAATTATCTATTTCTTTTTTCATATTACAAAAAAAAAACAGGTTTTGCTCCGTAGAAGAATAAACGAATATTAGATCGATACGTGCGGTAACTGTTTATTTCACTAAGCATTATTCTCATACGAATATTTGACCTAAAAGCTGAATACTATAAATATTTAATATTGTCTTTTAGTATTAAGCGCAACATCTCACGTTCTAACTATCGCTGTTTTTGTCCTTCGTATCCGTTTACATCTTCCCTCGTCCTCTTGTTGCTATCGACTATTTCATCACTATTGATACTTGTTTCTCGTCGACTTCATAAACGCCACAATATTGCGCCCTCTTTTGTTCCTCTCGATACCCATAAGTATTTTCTGCCTTAATTTCGTTTACTATCTTCTAAATCTTAACTTATATCTTCAATTTATTTCTTGCAATATTATTATAATACCCTTTATATCCCTTTAATTCGTATTTATCAAACAGATAGAAAAATACCCTCGGATATTATTTTGATTTCATTTTATCACGCATTCGGTTAATTGATTGATAAAAATAAATAAAAAAAGGATAAGTATATAAATAAATGGATATAGATATCATTTCTCTTTCGTATTTATTTATTACGTTATTTTATTCAATTTCATAACTCACATGATTGAAAAAGAAAAAAAATTATGAATTTCTAAAAATCCGGAGAAAATAAAAAAAAAGATTCCAGAAAACGAATTCAAGTACCTATAAGATATGGATATTCCATTCACCCTATTAATTCACTTAATCATTAATCAATTAATTCACCTTTTAGTCGAAGATTCTATTAAAACGGATTTTAGCTTATTTATTCCTTAAAAGCAAGAAAACACGATTAATTATATCTTAATAATTATAAGTCAAAATCATATGATTCTACGTTCTATCTTTAGTCTTCTCATATCATTACTCACTGAATCTAACGTAGAAGACTACTACTTGTAGAATTAAATCTGC
Organism: Vespula vulgaris; assembly: GCF_905475345.1. NCBI lineage: Eukaryota > Metazoa > Arthropoda > Insecta > Hymenoptera > Vespidae > Vespula > Vespula vulgaris. Next base: position 3,575,505 of record NC_066605.1, read on the forward strand.
TATGAAAGTTGGAATCTCAAAAAATAAATGATGAATCTAATTTCGCGACAGTACAGGATCGTGTCGTCATCGTCATTTACATATGCGAATAAGTGAAGCAGGACTGCATTATTATCAAATTTTTTCAACGCGTAACCACGGCGTACATCACTCGTGAACTTGAAATCATTATGACTATTGCGTCGTCATAAACCGAAGATCGTGTAAAATTCAGTTTCTGTATTTCGAAATGGTGTCGTCGGTAATGAGTAAATACATCGTATATATCCGTGGGAAAAGCATTGGCTCCATGGAGTCATGACATCTTATCAGGAGAGAGGAGAACAAACAATAAGATAGATAAAGGGCGTTGAGGTCCAAATCTTCATGAATATGTTCTCCGTTGCAATTATTCTACTGTCGGTCACTTTGTTTAATCCTATGTAATTCTCACTTTATGATAATATCGAGAATCAGAAAAATACAAAGGCTAATACAGAAATATAACAATATTGCTAGATAAGCAGATACTTTTAATATTTATTGTGTGTCAATGTTAATAAAATTCCTTTTACTATTAATTTCAAATTTGTGAGAAAATATACATACACGAGACAAGACAATATACATCGACGAGTTGTAACGTAATCTTCGCATTAATGAATTCATGTATAAGATAACTCTGCCATGAATGCTCGAAAAGGAAAAACTAAATTTGCCAATTGAAGCCTTGTAAACTGATTTCAGATTACATTAAAGAAATTTGTGTATTGATAAATCTATATATTTGACAGATATGTATATTTCAAAGATTATAATTAAAATTAATCATTTATTATATAATGGAAATATGTAACAACGGTCGATAAACTAGATTGCGTTTACATCGATATTAAATAATGTAGATTTATTTTTTATCTTCAGAGTGTTCGTATACAGTACATTTTTTAACAATAATTTTAAAAAATCAATTTATAATGTGCACGTATTATTTATACAAAGTAATAATAGGAACGATTATTTATTAGATGATTTATTTAGTAATATTGAGAATTAATTACTGAAATATTCTCTATTTTGGATTAGATAGTGCAAGTTAAAGTTATCGAGGGAAATTATGTACATATTTGCAGTCGGTAAAATATTCCGTGATAATAACTATTTTATAAATTTCTCTGAAGAATGTAATGATATTTCGATGCTTATTAAAATGATATTTCGACCATCAATTAGAAGGAATTATTAACTAATGTTAAATTAAAATCCTTCGGTAAGAATCACTGTTGTGAAATTATATATTTTTCACGTTGGATACGTGCAGCCATTGCACAATTACACAATTACAGTAATTAGTAGTTACAATGAAAAAGATAACTTTATTAGTATAAAATACTAATACTTTTATTTTCTTTTAAATTTATATATATTTAATTGTATTTTTTGTCGAATTTTTCTCTCTACTTATTTCATTCGACGTTAAATATATTTCCTTTCTTTAAATAGTTGAGTCCTTACGTGACACTTCGACTAGTTTTGCTGTTAACAGTTTTTGTACGGTTTAAAATGCCAAACATTTCATCCCCACGTCTAAAATATGAAGTTAAATTATTGTGACCCAGACATAGCCCAGACACAACTCAACAGTAAATAAACGGACTTGCTCGGTCAATCACATTACAATTTCGATTAACTTGAATCAACACTTTTGCCGTTTGAAATAATCTTCGATTTTTATGCGAAATGATTGATTCTAAAAATTAATCTACTGTATTTTGAAGTACGCAATGAATTTCGAAAATACTCTCATGAAATTCAATATTATCTGTATTCCTATATACCCTGAAATAATAGTCACTATTTTGTTTCATCATAATTTGTATTAATAAACAAAAAGAAAACTTTTATCTATCTCTTCAATTACTTTTAATTCTCTGAAATTGAGTTAATGTGATTGAGTGTCTATCCACCATGTTTATAAATAGCATTTTATTATTTCTCTCATTCTTTTTTTTTAAGTTTTTATATGTTTTTGTGATGTTTTTTTTTTAATTTATAATATGATTATTATTAAGAAAATTAGAGGAATCAAATTATTGTCATTATTATCTCACAACAGGGACGTTAATATTTTAAACATAGTGATAAGAAATTCGTTACGATATAGTATAATACGAAAATTAGTACATAGATTTACAATAAGAAAATAATAAGATTTTGTCGAATATTTCGCAAAAAATAATTGAATATATGAATTTATGTATTAAATATTATTTTTTAAAGGAATCAAGACATATCCGTTTACTTTATACATAAACTGTACCGACAAAAGTTGATTTTTGATAGAAATATTTATTCAAAGAAAACAAAGCATTGTCAAAAACTCCAAAAAGTTTTCTCCTCGCTTAAACCTTCATCTTTTAAAATAAAATATTGTCTATTAATATCTTTCAAGAATTACTCTTGGACTCACTGTTCATGTAAATCATTATAAAATTAATATATAATATACATTAATAGATTCAGTATATTAATAGTCCCAGTCTCAATATATATATATATATATATATATATATATATATATATATATATTTTCAAAGAATAAATTTTTCATATCCACATAGTCTGTTATTGTCTTTAGAAACTTTGTATATCTTGTTTGAAAACATCTAACATCTGTTTCATTTCCCCCATCCTTTGTTTGGGGGTGTCATGCTCCTTCGATTTCTCATAGGCTGAACCTCCTCGAAAAATTGTAAACACAATTTGAGTTCTCCCACCACATTTTTCTACTGCGTTCCTAATCGATAGAACTACGATCGAATCGTTCCTTGTTGCTATGGTGAAATTCTCTTACTCTTTCTCTCTTCCATTTTTTGACCCACATCCGCGCATGCTTGTTAGGACCTACGCATTATCGAATATATGTATGTCCCACCCTGTATATACTATATATACGAATGAGAAAATTTTCCGACGGGCTAGTCGTTTCAGAAAGTATTGATATATTAAAAAAATGTTTCATTTAAATACCCCTATATATGTATATAGGGAAACGAAAAATTATGTAATAGGAACGGTTAAGTCGAGTTTTGAGATTTACATATTTAAATTGGAGCAATTGTACCAAATAGAAATAATATATTCTCATTCAAAACAAGCGAGATAATGTTCCATTTCTATTAAAGGCAAGCGACGGCAAGAGTAAAATCTGAATTATAGTAAGTAAGAATGCAAAATTCAAATATTGAAGAAAGCAACTTCTAATAAGAAAATAAAATTAAATAAAGAGTAGGATCAACTGCAGAGTTCTAATTAATAATTATTAAAAAAAAATTGCTAAAGTAATTAATACCATTTATATAATTAAAACAAATAACAGATCCTTTATAAAAAAAATTTCTGATAAAAAACCAGAATTAACTGAAGTAAACGATCTACCTCAGAGATCTATCTTAGTTATTATTAAAAAAAAAAAATATGCATTGATAAAGTAATTAATCTTATGTAGTTTCTACTATTATAAAAGCTAATTGTATTGTTTCATTTGGATTAATAATCACAACCAATAGTCTCAATTCTAACAAGACACAGTTTATTTCCAATATTTATTAACAGTATTGTTTACTCGTTTCGAATGTATAATAATGCTTATAGTAATTATTTACATATCGTTATTATTTAATATGACATTCAAATTATCAAATTCGTTTTCTTTCTTGTCGAGAGTTGAATTTTGTTTATAGTTTATTTTTATGTAACAATCTCAAACTTTTATGACCCTGAATTTTGTAGTATACACGGAATTTCTTCTCTCTCGCTATTAAAGTTCTACGCTTATTGATTGCGTGTTATATACGAGTAGAAAATTAATAAAAACATTTCATAGTATATGTTCTGTATGTAGATATATGATAGATATATCTGTTTCTTCGTAGGCAGTTTGGGCATTATTTCTGATCCCTTGAGTTCTTTTGTGCTACTTCCTTTTGCCTGAATATAATAAAAGTGTTCGATCGGTACTTTGGATTCTGTGTATCATACCGTTTCCACACGACGGAACGAAGTTCAATATTCCACGTATATTCGTCGAAGGCGACAATTTTTCGAACATAATATTTGTTAAAGTAATGAAAAAGAGAATAGAGTATAAGAAATTAGATAAATTCTAATTAAATATAGTAATTAAATAAAGTTCAAATTACAATACAAACGCTTAGAAAAATCTCAACATTACGTATGAATTCATACATTTTTTGACTGTTTTTGAGATACTAAACCAGTAAGTTCGCTACAGTCTTTCATAGAAGTGTGTTTACCAATCAATTCTAATTATTTGTAATACTTGTCATCGACATGGTAGATATATAATTTAATAATTTACTAATTATAAGAATTATTATATAAATATAAACAAGTATTTTTCGTAAAAGTTTTTGTAAAATCTATTCTGCGATTTTTAAAGACGTATTAAACTTCGTTGTATAACATTTTTACGAAATAATCGACACTATGTTCTATACATACATACATACATACATACATACATACATACATACATACATACATACATACATACATACATACATACATACATATATACATACATACATATATATATATATTTATATATTTATATATTTGTATTAATTAATAATTGAATGTTTGTTTATTAGAATAATAAGAAAATAATTATAAATGTTTTCAACAAAAGAACAAAATTATCTAATACTTACGATAAAACAAAAAATTGATGCATTACATTCTTAGTATAAAGAAATATATGCTCGGCTTCATGATTATTACGATTCAAATGAAGAATATCTTAAAACATTTATAAAATTTATCTACATATGTGTGTATATAGATAAATTTATAAAAACTCTTCAAAAAATAAATGTATGGATTATAAACATTAATTCCGTTCATATTCTTTTAATCTTTTCTTTAAATTACACAAGTACTTATAATGATTTATATGAGGATTAAATTAAGTAGTAGGAGAAACTATTATTAAGATCATGTATTAGAAATATTAAAATATTTTATTTTATCTTATTCTTCTAGAAAATTACAATGATAATTAATCATTACAATAATATAATAAAGTTAGGGAAGGATGACAATGAGGAACTACATGAAGCTTGTATCTTTCCTGAAGTTAAACAGCTACTGGAAATTTTTCTGATAAGTAATTAAATAATTTTATAATTTGAAACAGTCTTTACTGATATGTACATTTTGAAATATCTCGTCGCTGTACAGTTCCAAAAGAGATGAATTTCATAAAAATTTTCTCTCTATTTCGGCTTGATTCGTATTTCAAAAAGTTTGTGTATTCCATACTATTATTACTATGCTATTATTACGCTACTATTATTACCAATTTGAAACAATTGAAAAATCAATTTCAGAATAGAGATTGTAATTTTTTACCCTTTTTACCCCAATGAAAAAAATCATCGGTGTTCATCATTTATACATAAAATAACGCATTCCTTAATTTCACTAATTATAAAGTTGCTTTGAGAAAGTTGTAAATACGGTTAGCCTTAATTTTTGAGACAATATCAACACATATTCATCTTAATATGTATATGTATTTTTTTTTTAATTTTCACATTCTGACTAATTATTGTCTCTGTCTCCTTTGTTCCTTCCGATTTTTTTTTAACAATCTTGGGGGTTATTTATTTTCACATATACTCATTTTAAATATTTTTGTACTTTATTTGTTTTATAACACGCATATATTTTTCTTTTCCTTCCTTTTAGAAATATATAATTTTATAAAATTACTTTCTTTCTTTCAACGGAGATTATTTTTGTATTTATTCCTTTGTTGTATTTTCCTTTTGATAATCTATTAATTTCTTTTTTAATATTTGTACGATTTTGAGAGCACAGAATTTCTTGTTCCTGTGTAGGAAACACTTAGGGTATTCATTATTGTCCAATTCCGTGGAAATCAGATATTGAATTTCATCTTCCATGTTCAATATTTTTATTCGTTTTTCCAATAAGAGTCTGCTATGCTTCTCTGACAGAAAATCGTACAGCCATTGAATTTTTTCAGTTCCCTTCATATAAATATTTAAAACACTACTTGAGCATATCAAATGCTGCTCAAAAATCTTATATTTTAACTTATAATTAATGAATCCGTCGTTCCATTCCAGGCCATGATGGTTATCTGTTAACCATCTATAAAATATGATTATTTTATTATTTATTATTTAATTATTTATATAAAAACAAATTTATAATTAAATTAATAAAAATATAATGAATATAATGAATATAAGGAATAAAATGAAAGATTAGTTTACGTACCTTACTCCTATTTCGTCTTTTCGTGATAATTGATCTTTGTGGAATGGTGGTAGAAAAACATAATTTGCCACAAGATTATCTGTCATATCACAGATAGCAAATTCTTTTAATACAAATAAATTGTTTTGTATTTTAAAGCCTTGTAAATCTACAAAGACGGTTTTTTCGGTAGAACAAATAATTGCTCTAGACGTATCTGTAGTATAAATGCATCGTCTAAATCTTTTGGACATAATATTTCGTTTTATCTGCCCTGTTGGAGTGTATTCCGGATGCTGTATAAATTCGTCTCCGAATATATATAGTAGATAGTTCTTAAACGTCAAGTGTATACTTTCGAATAGTGTAGTTAGATCGAGTGACGAAATGTATCTACTGTGGTTTTTGGGAAATGTGGGTAAGAAATGTCTGTGGAGGAAAAATGGGAAAAAGAAAAAGAAAAGGCGTGACCTTTGGAAAGTGGGGATAGGCACTTGCGTCTGCGTAATATTCAACCATATAATGTGTGATAATGATAGCAATAACAGTAATAATAATGAACATGATGAATATAATAATTATATAATAATTTTGATAAGAAAAATAATAAATAATAATGTCTATAGGGAATGTGCAGTAACAATTGAATAACGAATAGTTATTGATTTGTGTTACACTTACAGTTCGCCTTTTATCTGTTATACTTTATATGTTACTGTAATATTCTAGAATCATATGTCCATTAATATACATTTATGAAAATACAAGAGAACGATAAGCCATTTCTTTTTACACGTTATTTTAATATTCTTTGCATCCTTATGATTAGTATTTATAATGGAGACAGAAAAATAACTTTGGATAAAATCTTTGTCTTTATTTTATCAGATTTTCGGTTAATAAAATACTCTATTGATAAAAATAGATAAAAAAAAGATAAATGCATAAATAAATGGATATAGATATCATTTCTCTTTCGTATTTATTTATTACGTTATTTTGTCAGATTTCACAACTCGCGTAATTGAAAATGGAAAAAAGTATGGATTTCTAAAAGGTGAAAAAGAAATAAAAAAAAATTCCAAAAGAACGAGTTCCAAAGACTCACGGAGTTTTCTTACTTTACTATTGTTGCTTGGTATATATATAGGTTTCACTCGTAGATGAAGCACTAGGAAGGGATAAGTTGCTAATGGCACGAATAGAAGATCAATAAACTCCAACAGCTTTCATAATTTATATAAATGGTTGTGGGCTTTATTTAATTATTAATCCGTATAGAACAAAAATAAAACGAGAAAAAATTAAAGATATTGCGAAAAGAAAAAACGAATAATGATAAGAAAGAAAAATTAAAAATTTAAGTTAAATTTATCACTCCACGGAATAATCGTACTTGACTAATGATTATAGAAATAACATATATTTTCCTGGAAATTTTATATTTATTATAAAAAAAATTTAATATTCCGTTAAATAAGAATTCAGTATAGATTACAGTATAGATATATAATTTAAATAATATTAACATTAGAAAGTATTTGTTAATTATATCGATTTTTTCGCATATTTTAGATCGTTTAAAGAAGTGAGGATATGTTTCAGACCAATTGTTAAAATCGTTCATAATTATACGCGCTATCAACGAATCAACAGCAGTGAATGTACCTCTACACGTTTGTAACATTTTATAGACAAAATAAAACGAGAAATGGACGTAATGCACGAGATCGAGTAGCAAAGAACGTAAGTAAAAAGAATATTAAGGATACTTCATCTGAGAAAACAAAAAATGATTATGTATGTATAACAAAGAAAAGGGAAAAGAATCCTTTAAATTATATGTATATTCAAAATAAGGTAGTCATAATTTCTTTCTATTCGTTAATAAATGTAAGTTAACATCGGATTCTATGGTTTCACCATCACTTGAACACGATATAGAAAACGTAATATTATTTGGTTCTATAAACTTTATTCTCTCGGAACATATACACATAGATATAAATGTAACGAAAATGGATTGTAAAGGTAATAAGAACAATCAATTCTATAGATATTATTGAGAATCTTGATAAGTAAGATAATTAAATCGTTAGCAACGAAACTCATTCGTATAATTTCGATGCAAATGTTTCTTTAGAAAACAATGAGAGAATACAAATTTTAATACAAGAAGATGTAACAGGTCTGTTTGTTAAATTAAAATAAAACAAATATATTTTATATTTTGGCATTGGATCAGTGTTTTAAAACATTAAGTCAGTGTTTGAAATAAATACGTCATATTTATAATAATCTAATTTCGTGGCAGTACAAAATCGTTGTCGTCATCGTCATTTACATATGCGAATAAATGAAGCAGGACTGCATTATTATCAAATTGTTTCAACGCTTAACCACGGCGTACATCACTCGTGAAATCGAAATCATTATGACTAATGCGTCGGCATTAACCGAAGATCATGTAAAATTCAGTTTCTGTATTTCGAAATGGTGTCGTCGGTAATGAGTAAATACATCGTATATATCAATGGGAAAAGCATTGGCTCCATGGAGTCATGACATCTTATCAGGAGAGAAGATCTTAACAAGCAAGAAGATAGATAAAGAACGTTGAGGTTCACATCTTCATGTGGGAGCATGTTCTCCGTTGCAATTATTCTACTGCCGGTCATTTTGTATAATCATGTGTAATTCTCACTTTATGATAATATCGAGAATCACAAAAATACAATGGCTAATACAGAAATATAACGATATTGCCAGATAAGCAAATACTAAGAAAGAAATAAAGTTCGGTAGAAGGACGCGCGATGGCGACACATTAGGTGTCAGTTGCAATCGTCATATGGGAAAGAAATTGAAATTACTAAACTTCTTCTATTATAAATGTTGCTATCCTATTTTATAGTTTTAATAAAATATGTGTAAAAACAAAAAGTGAATAACTTTGGCATATGAAACATTCGTAACTATTAATCAAAAGGCTAAAAAGTTGATGTTATATTTGTAATTTGCAATTGAATTATTAAGTTATTTTATAACTATGGAAAAAAAAAGAAATGTGCAAAAATAAATGAGAAAATGATAAATATAGATCAAGCGAAGAAAGAATATGCTAAAGCAAAAAAAGAATGAATAAAGGACAGAAAAGGAAACCATTTGCTTAACAATATTCAATGTATAATGTTATTTAATTATAATGTTTTGAAGGAATCTTCTGGAATTTATTCTTAATGAGATAAACATAAACTACAGTCCAGGCCAAAAAATATAAATTAGTGGAAAAAAGTAAAAGTTTACTACTTAGAAACTATTAAAAAGCTACTTTTGATAATTATATTACCATGTTGAAACTGTGATACTATAGCAAGTATGTATTAATAAGGTAATTATTAAGAACGAAAGTACAATAGAACAAGAAGAATATATAAATTATTTATCTAGGATAATTTTTTATAGTTATGTTTTATTAAAACTTGAAAATAAATTATATTAGCAGTTTGTAATGTTTAGTATTGGTATAATATAGATACCAAAGGCAAAATTTAATTTCTTAAAATTTTGATAGTAATCATATAAAAATTTTTTTTATTTTAATTGAATTTTGTGCATTTTTTAATATGCAGAAAATTTTATTACCGATTTCTTTGATTCTGATTGAAAGACAATTTATGATATTATTGTAAATTTTGCAATTGCTTTAGCTATTTGTATAAATCTATCACCGAAATAGAAAATAATATTATTTTTAGATTCAGTTAGTATTTGGATAAAGAACGATAGATTTTAAGGATGAAAATATGATAATTAAAAAAATTAGAATGGTATATGTTGAGATGTCAAAATATTTTTGTAAAATAATTTTTTAATGTACCCTCATATTATTTTTAGGATTATAACTAGTGTTACTACATGGTTGCAAACATTATTATTGAGATATTGGAATCTATTTGTAAAACACAATAATGCTGTAAGTATAATTTACTTCAAAAATTGGGATATCCAATATATGATAACAGAACTGAAATTAATAATATTTTTTTTAATTATGATAGTCTAGCAGTACATCAGAGCAATCAAGAGTACATAAGAATTAAGAATGTAGTTACCTGAAATTTTGAATAGATGAGAATTTGGAAGAATTTTTGGAGAGAGCCGCAATAAAAGTCTGTCGAATCACTCATTCAACTCTTAATTTGGTATTTCTTGACACTGAAAAACAAGCAAAATCGAATAAATGATTTCAATTGTAATAAGTATCTTTGAAATATTTTGTATGTCATCATATGGTGTTATCAATTATATTAATAAGCCAATGTATTGAAATTAAATAATATTTTATATGAAATTAAATAATATTTTATACAAATAGTCAGCGAAATTAACTAACTTTGACATAACTTAGTGAATCTTATAACTTTTATGACTTTATATCATCTGTTTATATTCTCTTATTATCTCTTATGAATTCATATTTTCTTTTGATTTTGATAATCAAAGCCTTATTCTAAAGATAAAGATTTTCTGCAGGAAATAGTCGTTTTAGATTTTTAAAAATTATTATTTTCTTTGCGAAAATCATGCCTAAAAAATAAATAATATTTGAAAGTAATTTTCATACAAATAAAAGCCTATTAGAAAAAACAGAAGCAATAATCTTGTGTAAGAAAGCTTTATTCGTCGGTTGACTCATTGATTATAAAAATCAAATAAAAATTGCAATCAGGAGAATTTATGGCGTAGAGCTCTGCAATACTGTTACATGGATTACTGTTATACGGATTTCATACAATTATGGTTGTATCGATATTGGTTGTTCCGCAATCAAGAAAATGATGTACACAATTTTTTTTTATCCCATTATTTTGAAGAAACGAATAAGGCTGTTCATCATCTTTCGCTTGAAACGTTTGTAACTTCAGCGTCAGCTATGAGCAAAATATAAACTACGAAACAATCAGGGAACACTATCCCCTAATTGAGCATTCATCGTATCAGTGTATAAGCTTGTGATTATCCTCTCCCATGCGTATATAATAATTTCGTATGTATTAGAATAAGTAGTTTTCACATTTTTCAATCTCTTATTTGTACATATATCTTTTTTTGTTGATAGCGTGCGTCTCCCAGTGACTCGTGCTAAAAACGACGTCGGTACACATTTGTTTCACAATAAATGCATAGAAAATAATAAATATAATTGATTATATTTATTAATTTATAATTGATAAAAAAAAAAAATATAAAAATTTATGTATAAATTTACAACAAAAACTAAAATTTTGTGGAATGTTTTTTTAAAAATAATTATATATTATATCATTTTTAATACAAATTAAAACAGATCTCCCAGCGCTTTTTTTATGTGGTTTCTCCTGTAGGGCTAATTCACTCCATGCTACTTCATTTTATTATATATAAATATATATATACTACTTATAATAATAATAATAATAATAATATAATATAATGCAATATAGTAATAATAATAATAAAAATGTACTTAAATATTATTTATATATATCTAAATATTATTTAATAGATTTTATATTATAATAGTATAAATGGTGGCATATTAGTATTCGAAAATCTAAAATTAATTATCATAAGCAAATTATTTCTGTTCTTATTAATATTTATTACATATTATTATTATAGTAATAGTAGTAGTAATAGTAATAATATGAAGTGACCTCCTACAGACAAATTCGTAACAAAATAGCACTAGGAGAAAAATCTCGTAGATAACATGGAAATGTTATGATCTTTATTAAAAAAAATATGATATATATATTCACTAATCATTAATTTTGAAAAAATAATTTACAAATGTATCAAAATGTTCTATCTAACACAAATCACCGTGAAATTCACGTTAGGCATTAGTGGAGGAAATAAATATAAAAAATTGGATATCTTACTAAATTATGAAATAAGGAAAAAAGAATGAAAAATGAAATCTGTGATTCCTGAATTACAAATCTAGATGCTTGCTAATGAGTTACACATTTATAAAATCTCCAAATTTCTAGTTTATAAAATATTAAAGGAACTACAAATTTTTCTAAAATTTAACATCTTAATGGAATAATTTTTGACGAATTTTGATGAACAAGCTTTTAAAAGCTTTTTATTTGTAATCTTTATGCAATCTTTTTCGAAAGAATATCATTTCTCAAACGATTTTTTTCAAAGATTCGAAAAAATAAAGTCCTAGATTAAATCTTTGTCTTTAAAATAAGATCTTGCTCATCAAAATCAATCAAGAATTACAGCTTTGCTTCTTGATAGCGTAAACTCTTATAAAACCAGAGAAATGAACAGCTATAAACTATATAAATGCAGGAGTAATTATATTAACTTGCTCTATACAGAAAAATATATATATTGAAAAAAATAAGACAATGTAATTCGATCATACTACTCCATCAGGACTCACATATAAAGAATAGCAGTTATAAATTCCGTTTCACCATGCAATGCACAGGTATAACGTACAAGTGCAAGAAATCAAAACAATTCGAAAGAATTGAAATATATATTATTGTATATGTATTCCATAAAAAACAAAAACGTACTACATACACCATTATACGTATAATATAATGACACAATTACATTTTAATTTAAAACTTTATTAAATAACGTAAAAACTTAGATATGCTAATAGGTGTTTTTATTTCAATAGGGAATTATAATCAATATTGATGTTCTCGTCAATACATCACGCATGTACATTTACGATTCGTGTTATTTTGTGCAATATTTGTTATATTTTTCTACGATAAAAATTTCCTTTCTTAATGACTACAATTCTGACGATTAAATCTGACGATTTAACGATTAATTAATGTGATGTATCATTGATATCTTCTTCTTTTTACGAGCAAAAATACATTTTTCTATAATCAGAATACAAGTACTTAAAACGATACCAATTTGGATGAAGATAAGAGGCGATATTACGCTGGTTAAGGAAACCGATCGATGCTTGATCGTATCATTGACTTTCTTTTTATAGGGTGAATTTTTTAAACGATTCATTATACCATTCTCAAAAAACTTCTGCAACCTAGAACGAGATAATATATTAACGTACGATACATTAATATTTATATTAATAAATTCTTGGGTTCTTACTGAAAATTGATAAGGTGGGTAAATGGATTGTGTTTAGATAGAACTATAGCCATATTGTTTAAGTGTCCTGTTTCAACACGAATCACATTGCATGGTATTTTATGAACTACTGACATTTTCATTTCATCGAACGCGTAGATTGCTAGATTGCGATTTTCACAAATCTGTAATTTAATAACGGATATTAATAAAAAAACTACATGACAAAATTGCAGTAATGAATTCGTCAGATGCATAGAAGAAAACATAGGTTCTGTCAACATGAACTCAAATATGCTTAATTTTTAAATTATAACAATCATCTTACAATTATTGCAATCCAATAATATTTACTTCTTTTGCTGGAATGAAATATGAGAAACTAGTTACATACTTTTTCTTGCACTCAATATCTTTATCACCCGTAAATGGATTACCATACTCATAATCATAAGGAAACATATTTTGCGAAGCGTTCGGACTAATTAAGATCTATATTCTAGCAAATGGTGGACATTTCGAATATCATTATAAATCACATGTAAAAGAGTGTAAACAGGAAATCATAATTCGAGTAAATCAACATAATTAATGTACATTAAGATCATGCTTAAAATTTTTGATGATTAAAAAATAAGACATTTCCAGATCCAAGTTTGGAGAAGTTACATTTTTCTTCTTTACATATAAGGAATCCATTTCCGAAGTACTTTTATGTCGTTTTGTTATTCTCGTATATGTAAATATTATACAATTTTTATCTTTTACTTCATCGTACACTCTCAAATCCTTCCAATACAGTTAAGGGTAATTTGTCCTCTTCTAGCATCAAATTCATAAGCTTCTTTGCAAGCGGATTTTCCGAATTCTGCAAATAAACATTTTTCTTCGCCTTTACACACACACACACACACACACACGCGCGCGTATATAGATACAGAATGACGTAGACTACACATATAAACATACAATATCAACGGTATCATACTCACTGCAAAATTATCATAAAAAGCTGAACCACGAAAGACAGCAAATTGATAAGTACCATCTTGAACGAAGGTTTCTAATGAATCAAAGGGTAAGATGACGCTTACTGTCGTCAAAAAGCTTATCAAAGCCGCAGAGTAGGCAGCCGATAAAACAGTAACCAAAATAAATATAGAGAAGTATGCTATTCGTAACGAAGATCTATCAGAAGATTCTTCAGGAAAAGAATAGTATGTTATAGATTCTGTATGTAAAAATAATTATTAAGAAAATAAAATCCATTGAATCAAACCTGTGATTCCTTGTTGACAAAATATACCCCAAATTTCTAAAAAATTATCAGATAATAAATGTCTTATTTTACGAACGTTTCCATTTTTTATTTTGAGTAAACTAAATACTATCGATGCAACAACTAGTACTCCAAACATTGCCATCCAAACAGAATTAGTGAAGGTCTACAAAACCAATTTTTTAGTTAACTATGATTACCGTGTGAAGGAGAAAAAGACAACAAATTCGATTGCAAGTTATCGTACCAGAAAATGAGATGACCATTTAATCGCAAATATTTCAGGTTCCCGGAGATAGAGATAGTTTTTGGTGCTCAGAACAGGAAGCGAAAAGTCAACAATATTCAATCTAGCATTGGTAATACAAAAACCTGAAAAAGAAATGTCAGCACGACCAGCATGTAATTCTGCCATTGCACCAGACCAAGTCTCATTTGTTGGATTCCATCTTCCATACTCTTCTACTTCCGAGACAATGTCAAAACTAAAATTAAGAGCGGCACAAAGTTCTCTGAATATTTCACCACAAATACCGCTTAATTCGCCATTCTTGCTTAAGTTTGCAAATACTGAATCCTAAAGAAGAAAATGACAAAAATAAGTTTAAATCTTCTTAAGTAGAAAATATCTATAATTAATAAAATATTTTAACAAAAAATATCTATGACAGGTCTGAATATATATTACCTTAACTATAACAGCTCTCATGATCAGACCGTGTAAATTATGTCTTCTTTCGTAAAGAGAATCTGGAACTATTTTAGTAATTCCTTTTTCTAAACTCCACGGGGCTAAATCATTTACCTCAGTTCGATTGTTATCGATTGAATACCATTCTCGTAACATATTTTCCGTACCACACCGGACCAACATTTCAGAGTTGAATTTTAAATGAAATATATTACCTCGTGGGTTTTGGCAATAATCGGAGCCATCTTCTTTATTCATGAATATCACTAACCACATAGCTGTAGACATGTCAAAGGTACTCGTAGCTAAGGAGAATTCCTTAATCGCATTGTAATTTGAAATTATAACGATATATAACGGTCGTACTATTTGCTTAATGTAGTACAATGATTTGTGTAATTGTGAAAAGCTTAAGTTCGTGGTCGCAATGCCTTCTCGAGAGAGTGCACGCCTCCATTTGAACATCATTGTTATCATTTTCATTTCTGAGGTAAAAGAAAAGAAGTGTAATTGAAATGAAAAAAAAGAAAATAAGTAATATGTTTACCTCTTTCCGATTCCGATTCCGATAAAAGAATTGTAGAACTCCGACTGTATAATTTGCAAATGTCTATGATAAAAGGAATCTGTTCGTTGCTCAGAGAAAGAAATTCGTACGATTTTGCAGTCTTCGGAAGAAGAAGAATGAGAAGAAGAACGAGTATTTTTAATGGCATAATGAACGTCTTTTTTCGTGTATCAATCAATTGATTAGTTTTATTTTTTAAATTAAGCGGCATCTACTTTTTAAAGAAAATGAGAAAATTTCTGTCTGACTACGAAAGCAGATCACAGAATACTAAATTTCTAAACTAATGTGAAAATTATTGTCACTTCGATTATTATGCTTGTCATTTATATAACTGCATGTATAATTTATAAGTTTATATGTCTCTACATACGATAGTATAGGGTTAAAGAAAATGTTAAAATTTCACTTCGATTGAAATAATTTAATAGATATACTGATCGATGTAATTGAGGCAAGCACTTAACAAAATGAAATACGATTTCTTCGCGATTAAAATGTGCGACTAATAAGTTATACCCGATTAATTATCCAAGCTATGAGGGAATGAATCGTTCTTATAGAATCTTATATAGCCACACTCATACGTTGGAATAAATCAGCGGTTCTTAAACTTTATTAGTTGGCGAATATTATCAGCTCACTTTATATATTGTGCACTTTGTCGAATCCCTAAACGTTAACTTTCTGTTTTTCGATAAGAAATAAGATACGAAAAAATGTTCATGTATACAAGCTATTTATTTTCATATTGTGGTTAAAAAAGTTATATAAAATGCTAAACCGTAATACAATATTTCTCAATCTCTTTGGATCATATCCTACCTCAATGTTTCAAAAATTTTGATACCCTTTGAAGTAATCTAATAGAAAATAAATGTTATATAAATTGAGTAATAAAGTTCAACTTAAAAGAAGGGTGTGCGCTGAAAAGTATACGTTTTTACGATGGGTAAATAATACGAGGAATAGGATGGACATTGTTTCTTTTAGTTATTTAGTTTTGCATTAGTCAACGAATGCATTGTTTCTACATGGTAGTTGTAAGACTTCGAAGAAATAATATAGAAAATAATGAAATTTTAAAGATCTATTCTTATCTTTATCTCATTTATATAATAGCATGGTGATAATGATACGACAAAAGTGATAGGTAACTTTAACAGACCTACAAGTTGAAAAGTACGTTACATAGGTATATGATATGCATTTAAGAATATGAAATGAGAAACGGAGAAAGAATTTTAGTTCTTAGATGAAGACTAAGTTCTGTCGAAATAGTGGCACAGATAATGTTACAAGATATATTTAACATCATGTTCGATCTAGCTATTATAAATTCTATGAGATATCTGCGATGTTTCCAAGATATAATAAGAATTTTTGAAATATCAGATAAGAGAAAGAGTAAAGGCTTATTCCCTACATTTCATTTGGGTTAAATTGTGACCAGCTGACTCGTCTAAATAGAATGATTTTTACATACTTACAACGTTAAAAATTATAGAAAATTGCAATTTTCAACTACGGAAACTAATAGAATGCAAATAAATATAAAATTTCGTATCTATATTAACCTATAAGAACTATATACATTTTCTGTATATTGCAATTTTGGGAATATAAAAGCAAATTTTTGTGTTTCAATAAACTTGTTTGTCAGGTTGCATGCAAGCATGTTTGTCAGATTCAATGATCGTGATTTCGATAAGGAGGTAAATCTTTTTGTGTCTATGTTCAATCATCAATTATTGATAACAATGCAGTCAAGACATCTTTAATGAGACGTCTACTAGCATTTTACTGAGCTTAACTTAACTGAATATACCTCATACATATTTTCATGAAAAATCACTCATCTAGAATTTCAGAAGAAATCTTCAGATGATCTATTTGGAATTCATGTAGAATTTTTAATTGACTACGCTTTAAAAATGATTTCAAGAAAATTATTGACCTCAGAATTTGAGTACTAATTTGGATGTTATGACAAACAGATATTGCATTCAGTCTCTAAGTCGCGATTACGTTTTCATTTATTCAATATCCAATGACTTTTTGTGTAAATACAAAAAGCCTTTCATTTCCCTGAACTAGATTTAGAATCATTTTCCCATGCATATCTTTTATACAAATCCAATATGTCATGTTTATGGACAATATGAGATTTTCGAACAAATTATGAATGTTCCCCTGTCAGTACATAATATTGAATATCAGTTATTAAGAAACATTGATGGTGTACTAATGTCCATATAAAAAAAAAAGAAATTATAGTTCGAGCTATTTAAGGAGGTTAAATGTTATCAAACGTAATATTCAGATGGAGTTACAACACTTAAAAACAATTTTTCTCTACGGTTTTTACGATATTACAACTGATTAATCTTTCTTTGATAATATAAAAGAAATCGAACTACGACTATATGAAATAAGTGAAAACATTTAGAATACAGTCACCTATAGTGACATATTATAATAAACTTATGAATGTACTAATAACTTTGTTGCAATTCAAACGAATTGAATGCCAACATCGCGATCATCTGCATGTACACATATTTCTATGAAATAGAAATACTAGATTATGAATAGATGAAATAGAAATAGCTAGACACAAAGTTAAACAGTATACGTTCATCGCCTATCTATAATGATGTTTAATCAATAACGACCTGTAGTCCGTTCCAAAATATAATCATTGAGTATTTTGCTAATTGTATTGTTTTTTTGCTTCTGTATAGAAGCTTAAGTATAGAAAATATCTGTTTATCAAAATGTTCAATATGATGACATTTCATAATATCGACGATAATGTTGGCCATTTAAAATGTGACTCCATTAGACAAGATAATAAAGCAGAATTAGCAGACTATCTAAAAAGGAGATGTATGCAATCCAACACGAACAGTTCAGTATGAATAAATTTAACTCGTGATATTTTCATAATTTCTTTTGAATCAGATTGTAGCATAATGTTAATTCATTCGACCAGTCACATGATCATGTCCTCAGAGAACAATGTTTAAAAAAATGTGGAAAAAAACTTTATTATTTAACAAGAAACTTAAGTTTAATAACAACTTAAGCTTAAGTTTAATTGATATAATTGCATTATGATTGCTATCATAGGATATATGACATATAGGTATGATTAATTAACTTGCTGTATACAGGAAAATATATTCAAAAAATGAGAGATTGTAATTCGATTAAACTATTCCATCACGACCGATTTATAAAGAATAGCGAATGTAATTTCTTTTTAAGCATTAAAGGCATAGGTATATTACATCTTGTGCCGGCACGAAAAATCGAAACAATATGGAAGAAATGAAATATATATTATTGTATATGCCTTCCATAAAGAACAAAAAAGTGCTACATACACCTTTACACGTATAATATAATAACACAATTACATTTTAATTTAAAACTTTATTAAATAGCGCAAAAACTTAAATATGCTAATGCGTGTTTCTATTCCAGTAGGAAATTATAAGCAAAATATAAATTTCGTTGAGAACAAATATTGATGTTATCGTTAATACTTTACGCATATACATTTAAAATTCGTGTTATTTTGTGCAATATTTATGTTTTCTACGATAATTATGTTTTTCTACGATTAAAATTTCTTTTTTTAACGACTAAAATTCTGACGATTTAATCGACGGGATGTGATGTATCATCGACATCTTCTTCCTTTTACGAGCAAAAATACATTTTTCTATAATCAGAATACAAGTACTCAAAACGATACCAATTTGGATGAAAATAAGAAGCGATATTATACTGATTAAGGGAACCGGTTGTTGCTTGACCAGATCATTGGATTTCTTTTTAAACGGCGAATTTACAAAACGATTCATAATACCATTCTCACAAAATTTCTGCAACCTAAAACAAGATATTATGTTAACATATGATAAATTAAAATTGACTATATTGAATTCTTGGTTTCTTACTGAAAATTGATGACGTCTGTAAATGGATTGCGTTTAGATAAAATTATAGCCATATTGTTTATATGTCCTGTCTCTACATGAATCACATTGCACGGTATTTTATGAACTACTGACATTTTCATTTCATCGAATGCGAAAATTGCTAGATTTCGATTCTCACATATCTATAATTTAATAACGAATATTAATAGTAAAATTATACACAAGATATAACAAAAGTATGCAACAAAACTGCAGAAATGAATTCCTCATACGTAAAAAAGAAAAACTAGGTTCTATCAACATGGCCTCAAATATGCTTAATTTCTGAATTATAAGATTCATTTTACAATTAATGCAATCCAATAATGTTTACTTCTTTTACTGAAATGAAATCCGAAGAACTGGTTATATACTTTTTATTGCACTGAATATCTTTAGCACCCACAAAAGAATTACCATACACTCAATAGTAAATAGGCAAATGTTGGAGAGCAATGAGACGACTAATTAAGGCCTATATTCTAGTAGAAGGTGAGCATTTCGAATATCATTATAAATCACATGTAAAAAAAATGTGAACAGGGAATCATAATTTTAGTAAATCGTTGGAGTTCATTAAAATTATACATAAAAGCCTTAAAATTCAAAAATTGGTCATTTCCGGACCCAAGTTAATAAAACCTACATTTTTCTCTACAAATAAGAAATCTATTTCTGCAATTCTTTCACGTAGTTTCGTTATATCTGTATGTGCACGTTTGTATAAGTAAGTATTATTTAATTTTTTTTATAATACTTCATCGTACATTCGTAAATGCTTCAAGAACAGTCAAAGGTAATTTGTCTTCTTCTAGCATCAAATTCATCAATTTCTTTGCAAGCGGATCTTCCGAATTCTACGAATAAATATTTTTATTTATCTTCCAGTATAGGTACGTGTATGTATACGTATATACATACTTCGATGTAAGTTACATATACTATAATGTCGGTATCATACTTACAGCAAACTGATCATAATTAGAAGTATCACGTAAAACGGCAAGCCGATAAGTACCGTCCGCGACAAAGGTCTCTAAAGAATCAAATGGTAATATATGGAAAACGGATGTTAAACAGTTTATCAAAGCAGCAGAATAGGCGGACCATAAAACGGTAACCAGAATAAATACAGAGAAGTACGCTATTCGTAAAGAAGATTTATCAGAAAAATCTACAACAAAAGAATTTTTGGATCAATATAATTATTTAAAACGAGATCAGGAAATTAAGAATCATTGAATCAAACCTGCAATTCCTTGTTGACAAAAGATACCCCAAATCTCCATAAAGTTATCGGATAATAAATTTCCTATTTTACGATTAGTTCCATCTTTTATTTTGAGGAAAATCAATAAAATCGATGCAGCAATAAGTACTCCAAACATAGCAATCCAAACAGAATGAGTGAAGGTCTACAATAATCACAACTTTTAATTAACGAAGATTAACACATGAAGGAGGAAAATATAACATATTCGATTGAAAATTATCATACAAGAAAGTAAGATGACCATTTAATTACGAATAGTTCTGGTTCCCGAAAGAAGAGGCAATTTTTTGAACGCAAAATAGGAAGCGTAAAATCAACAGCATTTAATCTAGCATTCGTAATAGAAAACTCTGAAAGAGAAATATCGGCACGTCCAGCATATAATTCGGCAATTGCTCCAGACCAAGTCTTTTTTTTTGGATTCCATCTTCCATACTGTCCTACTTCCGAGACAATATCGAAACTAAAATTAAGAGTGACACAAAGTTCTCTTAATATTCTACCGTATATACCATCTAATTCGCCATCCTTCTTTATAGTTGTGAATGGTGAATCCTGAAAAAGAAAAATCGAAAAAGAATATAAAAATAATAATTTTAAATAGAAAATAGAAAAAATATTTAGATGAATATATTTTACCTTAACTATAACAGCTCTCATGATCAGACCTTGTAAATTATGTCTTCTTTCGTAAAGAGAATCTGGAACTATTTTAGTAATTCCTCTCTCTAAACTCCACGTAGCTACGTTACTGACCTCAGTTCGATTGGTATCGATCGAATACCATTCTTGTACCATATTTTCCGTACCGCAACGAACTAGCATTTCTGAGTTGAATTTTAAATGAAATATATTACCTGGTGGACTGAGACAATAATTGGTGCCATGCCCCTTGTAGAGAAATATCACTAGCCATATAGCTGAAGACATGTCAAAAGTACTTGTTGCTAAGGAGAATTCTTTTATCGCGTTGTAATTAGAAATCATCACGATATATAAAGGTCGTACTATTCTCTTAATGTAGTACAATGATTCGTGCAGTTGTGAAAAGCGTAAGTTCGTGATCGCAATGCCTTCTCGAGAGAGTGCACGCCTCCATTTGAACATCATTGTTATCATTTTCATTTCTGAGGTAAAAGAAAAGAAGTGTAATTGAAATGAAAAAAAAGAAAATAAGTAATATGTTTACCTCTTTCCGATTCCGATTCCGATAAAAGAATTGTAGAATTCCGACTGTATAATTTGCAAATGTCTATGATAAAAGGAATCTGTTCGTTGCTCAGAGAAAGAAATTCGTACGATTTTGCAGTCTTCGGAAGAAGAAGAATGAGAAGAAGAACGAGTATTTTTAATGGCATAATGAACGTCTTTTTTCGTGTATCAATCAATTGATTAGTTTTATTTTTTAAATTAAGCGGCATCTACTTTCTAAAGAAAATGAGAAAATTTCTGTCTGACTACGAAAGCAGATCACAGAATACTAAATTTCTAAACTAATGTGAAAATTATTGTCACTTCGATTATTATGCTTGTCATTTATATAACTGCATGTATAATTTATAAGTTTATATGTCTCTACATACGATAGTATAGGGTTAAAGAAAATGTTAAAATTTCACTTCGATTGAAATAATTTAATAGATATACTGATCGATGTAATTGAGGCAAGCACTTAACAAAATGAAATACGATTTCTTCGCGATTAAAATGTGCGACTAATAAGTTATACCCGATTAATTATCCAAGCTATGAGGGAATGAATCGTTCTTATAGAATCTTATATAGCCACACTCATACGTTG
Organism: Vespula vulgaris; assembly: GCF_905475345.1. Taxonomy (NCBI): domain Eukaryota; kingdom Metazoa; phylum Arthropoda; class Insecta; order Hymenoptera; family Vespidae; genus Vespula; species Vespula vulgaris. The sequence continues at coordinate 3,598,519 of NC_066605.1, forward strand.
GAATAAATCAGCGGTTCTTAAACTTTATTAGTTGGCGAATATTATCAGCTCACTTTATATATTGTGCACTTTGTCGAATCCCTAAACGTTAACTTTCTGTTTTTCGATAAGAAATAAGATACGAAAAAATGTTCATGTATACAAGCTATTTATTTTCATATTGTGGTTAAAAAAGTTATATAAAATGCTAAACCGTAATACAATATTTCTCAATCTCTTTGGATCATATCCTACCTCAATGTTTCAAAAATTTTGATACCCTTTGAAGTAATCTAATAGAAAATAAATGTTATATAAATTGAGTAATAAAGTTCAACTTAAAAGAAGGGTGTGCGCTGAAAAGTATACGTTTTTACGATGGGTAAATAATACGAGGAATAGGATGGACATTGTTTCTTTTAGTTATTTAGTTTTGCATTAGTCAACGAATGCATTGTTTCTACATGGTAGTTGTAAGACTTCGAAGAAATAATATAGAAAATAATGAAATTTTAAAGATCTATTCTTATCTTTATCTCATTTATATAACAGCATGGTGATAATGATACGACAAAAGTGATAGGTAACTTTAACAGACCTACAAGTTGAAAAGTTCATTACATAATTATATTATGTGCATTTAAGAATGTGAAACGTGAAATGGAGAAGGAATTTTCTACCGTATACCTGTAAAAACTAAGTTCTGTCGAAATAATGGCACAGATAATGTTTCAATATATATGTAGCATTGTAACGTACGATGTGACTATTACAAATTGTATGGGATGTCTAGAACGTTTCGAAGATATGATTATAATTTTCAAAATATCAGAGAACTTATTTCCTACATTTCATTTGCGATGAATTGGGTTTAGCTGATTCGTATATATAGAATGATTTTGCCTATATCATTAGAAATTATAGAAAATTACAATTTCCTTCTACGGAAACTAGTAGAATACAAATTCATAGAAACTTGTATGAGAACTATATAAATTATCTATCCGTCGCAATTTTGGATCTGTGTTAAAAAACAGCATTAAAAACGAAATTTTTGTGTTTAGATTGATTATTGAATCTGACTATTTAACTAGTCCAATACTTGTCAGGTTCAAAGATTGTGATTTCGAAAAAGCAGTAAACATTGTTGTGTCTATAGTATTATCCGAAAGAGAGGTCATACATTTGTATTTAGCTGTCTTTCAATTAATTAACCAAATAAGAATCAGCAGAAAGAACAGAAAGAATCATACGAAGCCATTATAAGAATAAAAAATACATTCATAAAATTCAATATCGACAATGGAACGGTGATATGTGCTAAATTTCATTTTTAAATAATTGATATTATTCCGTATATTTAAAATGGCAAAAATACCCTCGATACTTTCTATCATATGCTTTTCGAATAGTAAAAACTTTCGTCCAAAAGAAATTCATCCTTGAATCACAGGTGTATAGAGAAGATGTGTAAAACCACAAACGAAAGGTCTATTGGTTTAAAAGTGTGATGCACTTCCACAGTAATACTCGTCCTCCTGTACGTTTGAAGTCCAAAAACATTTTTGTACATTACAAATAGGAGATATTAGAATATCCTACTTACAGTTCAAATTTGGCTTCGAGCGATCCCCACTTTTTTAAAAAATTGAGAAAACTACGCTTTCTAAAAAATTTTAATTTAGATTTAAAATCTGGTGGGCAACGTACATAAAAAGTTTAAAAGCTCGGTTTGACAAAAGAAGTTTTATATATGATAATATGATTCTTTAAGAATATTTGCAGAAATAGACACAGTTAAAATTGTTTGAAATGAATCTAGTCTTATAATACAGAAACAAAATAAATTTTAATAACGTATATATACCGATAGGTATACATCCTAGACAAATACAAAACTAGACAGTATACATTCTGGGCGAATAGATAACGAAGCTTAACCGATAACGACTTGTAGTCCATTCAAATGTAGAATCATTGAGTATTTTGCTAATTGTATTGTTCTTCTGCTTCTATATCTGCTTCTAGAGACTCAGGTATAGAAGATATTTCTTTATCAAAATGTTCAATATGATGACATTTCATAATATCGACGATAACATTGATCATTTAAAATATGACTCCATTAACCAGATAATAAAACAGAATTAACAGACTATCCAAAAAGGAGATGTATGCAATTCAACGCACGCAGTTGAGTATGGATAAATTCAGCTCGAAATATTTTTTTTTGAAAATAATTTCTTTTGAAGTAGATCGTAGCATAATATTAATTCATTCGACCAGCCATATGATCATGTCCGAGAACAATGTTTAAAAAAAATGTGGGACTAAGATGCAATTTAACATTAAGATGCAATAAAAACGTTGGTACTTTATTATTTAATAAGATACTTGATAACAGAAACGATACAATTAACAAAATTCATAATTATAGCATTATTGAATGTATTGCGCAAAATATTACCGATTGAGTTTTATTATCGATAAGTAAATATTTCGGTCGATATATATACCTGCAGTTGGTTTCTAGAAAAATTAATATTTGATTTATTATATTATTACTATTTATTTATTTTTCTTTTTTTTTTGAAAGAATTTGAAAAGATTCTACAGAGTTTATAGTATATCGACAGTAGAATAAAATTTCTTTTCGTAAATTTCGTTTCCATACTTGCATAATGATAAACTTGTTAGTGAATCTTATAATGATCAATGATATAATATATTTTGTTATTTGAGAATTAGAGAAAAGTTAAGAGAACAAAAATCAACCATAACAGATGGAAATTTTCATTCAATATAAATAGCCGGGTAATCGGGTTACATTTTGTGAAACAATTTTATCATAATAAAATAAAAATAATATGACATTGATCAATCTTGTTCCATGCATAATTCAATAAAAGCTAAGATTTTAATAAAAATAACTTATCAGTAAATAAGTAAATATATGTAATATATATTTATAATTATTATAATAAATAAATAATTAAATACGTAGATATATAGAAATAGAATAGAAAATTAGTAGAAAATACTAAACGATTATAGTTGTTTATTTTAACAATTTTGTTAATTTTTAACATAATTTAAAATAATGAAAGCAGTCGAAATCATTTAATTGAAGATCATAATTATCACATACTTTCAATTGTGATTGAATCAGTAATTTATTTGCAACAATACCGTGAATATTTTAAGGAAAATATCTATATTATTCATATAGTTTAAAACTAACAATTCTAACAAATTAATTATTTAGTTTAATATGGGAGAATGCGCAAATAATAGTTGGCCTTTAACTATCATTTTAAATACTTTATTTGATAATTTTTGTGCTTTTGGTGCACTTATTTATTATTCTTGTACATTATAATAATCTTTTGACAGAAACTGAAAATGGCAGCGATGTGTTATAAATACTAAAACCTTTTTTATCATAATGATTATATCTTGTTATGCACGAACATAATAGTAATATTTTTATATTACATATATTAATCAGTAATAACTTCAATTCTATTAAATCGTAAAATATTGAACAATTAAAGCGATATGAAGAAATATATAATTCTATACAATTTTCTATGTATATATGCGCATTACTAATCCTGATAAATACATCATTACATAATTTAAAAATGGCTGATTCATGATTAAAAATTATACAAATAATAAGAATTAATAATTTATCTTAATAATAATTAATTTATTGATGATTACAATTATTATAATTTCATTTAACAATCCATAATAGAAATAATTAAATATTTGTCCTAACTTCGTTTAAGAATGTATTTTCATCTACAAATACTGAATGTGTTAGACATATAATAATGTATCGATATAAAATTACTATATATATTATAATATATCCATGCGTGATTGTACATTATGATTGCTATCATAGGATATACGATATGCAGGTATGATTAAATTAAGTTGCTTTATACAGAAAAATATGAATATTGAAAAAAATGAGAGATTGTAATTTGATTATATTATTCCACCACGGATCATATATAAAGAATAGGGAATCTAATTTCTTCTTGACCATAAAATACACAAATATATCGTATCTCATACCAGTACAAAAAACCGAAACAATTGAAAAGAATTAAAATTTATATTATTTCATGAACATCTGATAAATAATGAAACTGTACCATAGACCTCTATACGTATAATATAATGATACAATTACATTTTTATTTAAATTTTTATTCAATAAAAATTTATTAAATAACAGAAACTTAGATACACGTATGCGTGTTTCTAGTCCAATAGAGAATTATAATCAAAATATAAATTTCGTTGAGAACAAGTATTGATGTTCTCGTCAATACATCACGCATGTACATTTACGATTCGTGTTATTTTATACAATATTTGCTATATTTTTGTTCGATTAAAATTTCCTTTCCTAATGATTAAAATTCTGACGATTTAATCAACGGAATGTGATGTATTATCATCTCAAAACGATACCAATTTGGATGAAGATAAGGAGCTGATTAAGGGAACCGGTTGATGCTTGATCAGATTGGATTTCTTTTTAAACTGCGAATTTACAAAACGATTCATAATACCATCCTTAACAAATCTCTGCAACCTAGAACGAGATAATATGTTAACGATAATTAAAACGATAAATTAAAATTGACTATATTAAATTCTTGGTTTCTTACTGCAAATTAACGAAGTCTGTAAATGGATTGTGTTTAGAAGTCATGTTATTTATATGTCCTGTCTGTATACGAACCACATTGCACGGTATTTTATGAACTATTAACATTTTTATTTCATCGAATGCGTAGATTGCTAGATTGCAAAAAACCTGAAAGAGAAATTTCAACATATCCAGTATATAATTCTGCCATTGCACCAGACCAAGTCTTTTCTTTTGGATTCCATTTTCCATACTCTTCTACTTCCGAAACAATCTCCAAACTAAAATTGAGAGTGCTACAAAGTTCTTTAAATATTTTACTGTATTAAAATACCACCTAATTCGCCATTTTTGTTTACATTTATGAACAGTGAATTTATATTATATAAATTCATTTATATAATTAGGATCTCTATTATAAAGGAGAAAAAAAACAATGAAAAAAATAAGTTCAAATCTTCTTAAGTAGAAAATACAAAAAATATCTATAACAGCTCTGAATATATTTTATCTTAACTATAACAGCTCTCATGATCAAACCTTGTAAATTATGTCTTCTTTCGTAAAGAGAATCTGGAACTATTTAAGTAATTTCTCTCTCTAAACTCCACGTACCTACATCATTGACCTCAGTTCGATTGGTGTCGATCGAATACCATTCTCGTAACATATTTTCCTTACCGCAATGGACCAACATTTCTGAGTTGAATTTTAAATGAAATATATTACCTGGTGGACTGAGACAATAATTAGTGCCATGCCCCTTGTACAAAAATATCACTAGCCATATAGCTGAAGACTTGTCAAAAATACTTGTTGCTAAAGAGAATTCCTTTATCGCCTTGTAATTATAAATCATCACGATATAAAACAGTATCTACTTAATGTAGTAGAATGATTCGTGCAATTGTGAAAAGCGTAAATTCGTGGTCGCAATGCCTTCCCGAAAGAGTGCACGCATCCAAGAGAAGATCATCGTTGTCATTTCCATTTCTGAAGAAGAAGAAAATAAATGTAGTAGAAATGAAGAAAAGGAAATGAGACATTTACCTTTTTCAGATTCGGCATATAAGGGAATTGCAGATTTCTGATCGTATAATTCGCAATTGTCTATAGTAAAAGAATCTGTCTGTTTCTGAGAGAAAGAAATTCGTACGATTTCGAAGTCTTCGGAAGAAAAAGAATGAAAAAAATCAATCGATTAATTAGTCTTATTCTTCAAATTAAACGAATTGGCGACTTTGTTCTAAAGGGAATGGGAAAATTTCTGTTCGACTTCGAAAGAAGATCGCAAGATACTAAATTTCGAAGCTGTTTAGAGAATTATAGTCACTTCTATTATTATTTCCATTTATTATTCTATCTCATTTATTATTACTATTCTATTATTATTGTCATTTATGTATCTACATATATATGTTATATGTTTATAATATTCTACATACGATAGTAAAACGTTATGAAGGATTGTTAATATTTGACTTCATTTAAATAATTTAGTTGACATTCTGATCGATATAATCGAGGTAAGCACTTAAGAAAATGAATTATGACTTCCGTATGTTTGAAGAAATATGTATGAATCTAATAAGTAATATTGCATAACTATCGAAGCTATATGACATGAAATATTCTTATAGATCTTTAATCATACATTAATATAAATTAGCGATTCTTAATCTTTATTAATTCATTGTATATAATGTGCATTTTGTTGGATTCCAACTTTGTATTTTTCGGTAAGAAATAAGATAAGAAAAAATATTCATGTATATAAACTATTTATTTTCCACTGGATCATTGTGATTATAAAATCATATCTTGGTTACAAAAAATAATACAAAATACTTAACTGTAATGCAGTATTTCCCAATCTTTTTTAGATTATACCTACCTCAACGTTTCAAAAATTTTAACGTCCTCTGAAGTAACCTAGTAGGAAATAAAAATCATATAAATTGTATTATAATGTTGGACTTAAATGAAGTGTCTTCGCTGAAAAACATACGTTCATACGATAAGTAAACAGTACGAGAGGTAGAACGTGCGTTATTTATTGAATGCATTGATTCTACATAGTGATTGTACATCAGAAAAAAATATGGAAAGTATTGCACTTCCACTATTTTTATCTTTATCTTACTTACACAACAATCTGAAGACATGAATGTAAAAAAAGTGATAAAGTAATTCTAGTAACCTTACAAATTGAAGAGTACATTACATAGGCATACGATGTGCATTCATGAATGCATCATGTCAGACTATACTGTATCTAAGATCAGCAAACGCGCGTGTAAAAGGACACGTGGAGCGTCAGTCTATACTACACCTAATAGACACGCATGCAAAATGACAAATAAAGTGTATTTCACAGACTATATTGCACCCAAAATCAGCCGACGTGCGTACAAAATAACACATGCAGCATAAGACGACACTGCACTCAAGGCCAATGCATGCGCGTGCAGAGCAACACGTGTAGCGTCGCACGGGGAAAATGACTCATTTGAATCAACTCAATTTGAACCAACGAGTGCATAATATATATATATAAGGATATAAAGAAGTTAAGGTGTCAGCCAGTAATAATTAATTAACTCATGTGCAGTGTCTGTCTCAGCTTTGTATCGGAATTCTGTTAAAATCTATGTCTCAGTCTCTGTATTCAAAATCTGTTAGAATAATTACCTCATTTTATTCAATTGTATATCAATCTAAAAACAGTGCGCGATACGCGTTAATAGTATTATTTTTGTAATCATAATCATAATCATTAAATTGTAGTGCGTTGATTTTGTAGGAAAGGAAACGTTTAAAGAATTATATTCTTTTTTTTTTGTAGTGAATGCAGAAGGAGTGATAGTTGTTTTGATTAATTAAATATAATTATTGTGTGGTGATTTAAACGAATAGCTTCATCCCTAACAAATATTTTTACTTGAGTCTCTACTTCAATACCAATCGATTAGGGAAAGGAGCTTATTGATGCAAAGAAAAATTCTCCAGAAAAGATAACGGTAACACTTAATAATAGATATACATGAACGATCACACTGGAACTATCAATCCGTGCATCTTCCTATAGTTATGTTCCGAGAATCATTCTTGTGTCTTAATTAATTAATCTTACTCCCGCATAAAGTTTTGCGAAAAGAAGCAAATGATTGGATTGTAAACGCATCAAATAGAGGATTCTTTATTGTTGCGGAATACAATCCGCGATTTCACATAAAATAGTGACTATATTGTAGTAAACGCATCAAACAAGTATTTTATTGTCGCATAATAAAATTTATAACATCGTATAAAAAAATGTTTAAATAAATGAATAATAATATAAATTTCTATTTCATAATAATCTTTAATATAATATTTTGTAAGATAAATTGAATTACTCTTAAATATATGTCAGAATATAACACGGCGAAAAATGAGCGAACGAAACGATTTATATAAATGCTAAAAGGAGGAAGAAAACAATACTTAGAAATAAACAGGCCGTATATAACTTATTATAAAACATAAAATGATACATATATATTATAATAATACATATATATTATACATATATATAATATTATACATATATCTACAATATTCGTATAGTGTTACAACAATTATATTAAAAAATCACAGTATACAATTTTATAAACGAATAACAAGCAAAGAGGGTATTTTCGAAGAAGGTAAGAAGTTGATTAGATATAACTTTTTTTACTATTAAAACCATTAAAATACAAGCAACTACATATAGATATAAACGGTAACAAAAAGTATATTGTTTTAAGGAAAGAGAAAGAGAGAGAAAAGAGAGAAAAAAGAAAGAGACAGAAAGAGAAGAAAGAAAGAGAAGAGAAAGAAAAAAGAAAGAGAAGAGAGAGAAAGAAAGAAAAAGAAGAGAAAGAGAAAAGAAAGAGAAAAGAGAGAAAGAGAGAAAGAGAAGAGAAGGAGAGAGAGAGAGAGAGAGAGAGAGAGAGAGAAGAGAGAGAGGGAGAGAGAGGGAGAGAAGAAAGAGAAAGAGAAAGTGAGTACTCATTTTAATTTAAATATTTATTTTAATTTAAATAAATTAAGTTTTGACATGGTTAAATAAAAAGTGTCATACTATTGTGCTAGATGATGATCGAATATGGAAACACTATATAATTCAAATACAAAAAAATCGAGCATAAATATTTAAGCCTAGACTACGAATCAGAAGAGTACACAAACAAAACAATTAAATCTTCCAGAAATCAATATTACCTCAAGTTTTAGAAAGATGTTTACGAAAGTAGAGAGTATCATAACATTACTGTGAAGTCTATGAATAGATATTTTCATTAAGGAAAGAGAATATAGATTGACTTAACCCCAGGACATGCGCTGAAGGACACACATCCATATGATAGGCAAACAGTACGAGCGATAAAACATTCATTGTTTCTTTTAATTATTTATGCAGTTCCGCATTAGCCATCGAACACATCAATTCTGTATGGTAAATTGTAAGATATTGGACGGAAAATATAAAAAATAATGAACATCTTCACGACCTATTTTTACCTCTATCTGATCTACAAAAAATTGGATCATCTAAATTTTAAACAATAAAAAATTCAACGTTACTTTTTTCACTTCTTTAGAAAAAGTCTTCAAGAGGACTTATCAACTCTTTTTACGGATTCATATCGACTGCGTAAATCAAAACAATTTAACATGATTGGGATAAAATTATCTCCCTATAGGCCGTAATGGGAAACATTGCTATAATAAAACATTAATTAGTATCGCATGATATTATTATTATATTTTTTATAATAAATACAAATAATAATTTAATTTTTTAATTTAAAAAATCAGTTACGGATTCTTAACTATTAAATATTGAATCCCTAAAGGACCATGGATCACAGTTTGAGAATCTAAGACATAAATTGTATTATACGTTGTGTTTAAATAATTAATATCGTCGTTGGTTCATTCATTTAAAATAGTAATGAGCATCATAGACATTTCGAACGATGAAAACGTTCATCCAATAGAAATTTATCCTTAAATTGTAGCTGTGTAGAAAAGTTACGTAGAATTACATACTAGGCATCTTGCTCTTTCAAGGTATGGTGATCTTCCACGATAATATCCTCATATGCCTCTTAGAATCAAAAATATTTTTGAATACTTTAAATAGAGTATCCTGTTTACAGTTCAAATTTGGCTTTGAACGATAATTTTTTATTAAATTGAAAAATTTCTTTTATTAAATTGAAGAATTACGCTTTTCGGAAAATGGTGATTTAAAACATGCCGTACAACAATATTTATAAGAATATATATATATATATATATATATATATATATATATATATATCTAAAAAGTCTTAAAAAATCGGTTTTATAAAAGTGTTTTTATTCAATGATATGACTTTTTAAGAATATTTTTCGAAAATTTCATCAGAATATTTCAAAAACCGACAAAGTTACAGTCGTTTGAAATGGATCTTGTAGAATTTCGTAATTGACAAGTGTATAGTCCCTTATAAATGGCTGGCTTCACTTTGAAAATTTTTATCTTTTTTCTTTTTAACACTTTAGGTTAGAGAACATATTCGCATGAGTATGAATATTGAATCATTCGCATTAGAGCATATGCTAATTTTTGTGAAAAATTTTAAAATGAATCGATAGGAAATTACAGAAGAAGAAAACAATAATTTATAAAATAGCGTATTGTCCAAGACTAATTAAGTGAACTTACAACGGAAGTGTATGATGAAAGTATAAATAAACTCATTCCACATTACGGTAAATGTTTAAATAGATACTAAAAAAGTTAAATTAAAAAATAACTAAGTATATATTTATAATTAAAGTGAAGTTACAGATAAAGGAAACTTTTTTAAAAAATATTTGTATCGTTGTAATTTTAAAACGAATATTACTTTTTAAATGATTCTCTATATATGTATATGTATATGTAAACATTATAATTTATCTATTTCTTAGGCAAAAATGCCAGCATATCCTAAAAAATTATTATAGTGAATTGAGAATATGTTTAACGAATTGTACAAATGTAATTATAACATTAATTATATAACGTGTTTCATATAAATTTAATTAGAAACTTCTATGAATAGAGACGATCAAAACGCAAAAATATCATATTAAAAGATAATCATTTCACATCAATTATACATTGCAAATATAATATCGAAAAATCTAATATTTCTGAAACATTTTTAATTATATAAATATAACATGTATAACATATATATATATATATATATATATATATATATATATATATATATTATATATATATATTACATATAATATAATTATATGATTATATAATAATGCAAATATATATAATATTTCTTAAAGAGTTTAATTATATAATATAAATATATATGTATATATATATATATATATATATATATATATATTAATATATTATATTCGACATTATATACATTGCAATTGATTGGTATTATGTGAAATTTGACACGTTGTTATGATCAAATTAATTCACTTTAAATAGAAAAATATGATTATGGAAACTTAACAAAGCGTAATTTAGTTATATCACTGAATCACTATTCATAAGATATGGTAAATGAAATGTTTTTGTTGACTATGAAATACATAGCTAAATCATACTTCATACGAATACGCAAAATCAAAACAGATCGAAAGAGTTATAATATACGTACATACGTACATTCGATAAATAAAGAAAATGTATAATATATATGTATCATACAATAAAAAAATTCAATTGTGATTTAAAGCTGTACTAAATAATGCAGAAGATAAGATAGCGTACGCATATTTCTTTTTTATTAGAAAATAATAATCATCGAAAACGAACATCTGCGTTGTCATTAATAATTTTCGCGTACATATATACGATTTGTGTAATACTTTGTGATATTTCTTAAACTTTTCTTCCTTTTTACGTAAAATCCTAACGATTTAATGGACGGAATATAATGTACCTTCAATATTTTCTTTTTTGTACGAGCAAAAATAAGCTTTTCTATAACCAGAATACATATACTCAAAACAATACCAATAAGGATGAAGATAAGAAGTAATATTACGCTGATTAGGGGAACTGGTTGATGTTTGATCATATTATTGGATTTTTTTTTAATTGTCTTCTGTTTCAAACGGTTCATCATACCATTGTAAACATATTTCTGTAAACTAGAACGAGTGCTTTAATGTATGACAAATAAAACTTAATTATTAAAATAATAAATAAAAGCAACTATTACAAAAATTAATTATTAGATTCTTACTGAAAATTGATGACATCGGTGAATGGATTATGCTTAGATAAAATCATAGCAATATTGTTTACATGTCCCGTAGCAATATGAACCACATTGCATGGTATTTTCAAATTTGCTATAACATCTTTATCAACTGTGTAGAATGCTAATTTCCGATTTTTACAAATCTATAATTTAATAATAGATATTTATATTAAATTAAGATGATTTATAATAAAATAGAAACTAAAAGGCGTAATTGTAAAAATGGTTTTTTCACATGAAAATCATATAACTAAAAAATTACGCAATTCTGGATTCATGTTGATAGAATCTATTTTTTCTTCTATAAATATGCCGAATCCATTCTCGAAGTTCTCGCGAGTAATTTCATTACATTCTGTATATGTAAACATTATTATTATTTTTTTATATTATTTCATCATACTTTCTTATATCCTTCCTGCTCAGTAAGGGGCAACTTTCTGTCTTCTAACATCAACTTCATCAATTTCTTTGCGAGTGGATCTCCTGAATTCTACAAACGAATATTTTTTTCATCTTTCTTCATTCTAGTATACTTATTGTTTTATACACGCACATACACATACACACAATAACGTAGATCACACATATGCATGCAGTATATGTACGTATTATACTCACTGCAAACTTATCATAATAAGCCGTACCACGAACGACGGCAAGTTGATAAGTACCGTCTTGAACGAAGCTCTCTAATGAATGAAAGGGTAAGACGTGAATAGTAGACGTTAAAAAGCTTATTAAACCTGCTGAATAGGCGGCCGATAAGACGGTAACCAAAATAAATACAGAGAAGTATGCTATTCTTAAAGAAGATCTACCAGAAAAATCTACAATAAAGAAATACTTTGTATAAATTAAAAAATAATTTGTGTATTAAAAAAACGAAATGAAACGCAAATCAAGAAACATTAAAGCAAACCTGCCAATCCCTGTTGACAAAATATACTCCAAATTTCCAGAAAATTATCGATGAATAAATATCCTATTTTACGATCACTTCCATTATTTACTTTGAGAAAAATCAATAAGATCGATGAAGTTATTAATACTGCAATGATAGCAATCCAAACAGAATTATTGAAAGTCTACAAAAATAACAATTCTTTAATTCATGAAAGTTAACACATGAAGAAGGAAAAAATAACAAATTTAATTGAAACTTATCGTACTAAAAAGTGAGATGACCATTTAATCCCGTATTTTTCAGGTTCTCGAATAACAAGAAAGTTTTTGATATTCAAAAAAGGAACCGTGAAGTCAACAACATTCAATCTGGCATTGGTAACAGAAAAACCTGAAAGAGAAATGTCAGCACGTCCTGCATGTAATTCTGCAATTGCTCCAGACCAAGTCTTTTTTTCTGGATTCCAACTTCCAAATTCTTCTGATTCCAAGACAACATCGAAACTAAAATTAAGTATGGTACAAAGTTCTTTTAGTAATTCACCAAACGTACCGCCTAATTCACCGTCCTTTTTTACAGTTATAAATGATGAATCCTAAAAAAAGAAAAAGAATAGAAAGATTAATCTTTATAAATAGAAGAAAGAAAAGATATTTAACCGAAAATTGTTTACCTTAATTATAACAGCTCTCATGATCAAACCCTTTAAATTATATCTTCTTTCATGAAGAGAATCTGGAACTATATTAGTGATTCCTTTCTCTAAGCTCCACGTAGCTACATCATCGATCTCGGTTCGATTCATATCGATCGAATACCATTCTCGTAAAATATTTTCCGTACCACAACGGACCATCATTTCGGAATTGAATCTTAAATGAAATATATTACCTGGTGGATTCTGACAGTAACCGGAACCATTTTCCTTGTAAATGAATATCACTAGCCACATAGCTGATGACATGTTAAAGGTACTTGTTGCTAAAGAAAACTCATTAATCACACTGTAATTAGAAATCACCACTATATAATACGGTCGTACAATTTGTTTTATGTAGTACGACGATTTGTGCAATTGTGAAAAGTACAAGTTCGTGCTCGCAACACCTTCGCGAGATAATGCACGCCTCCATTTAAACATCATTGTTGTCATTTCCATTTCTGAAAAAAAAAATAAATAAATATCGTAGAAATGATGAGAAGGAAATGAGAAATATCTTTACCATTTATCGATTCAGAGTATAAGAAAATTGCGGATTTCGATCCATATAATTTGCAAATATCTATGATAAAAGGAATCTGTTCTTCGCTGATAGGAAGATCTTGCGATCTTGCGATCTTCGGAAGAAGAAGAAGGACGAGTATCTTTAATCCCACAAGAAACATTATTTCAAAGTTGACAGAACTATTTCTCAAGTTAAACATATCGACGATTACGTTCTATAAAAATTCATGAGAAAATATTTACACATCACAGAAAGTAAAGTGCACAAAAAGTAAATAGGATTTCTAAACTATTGAAAAAATTACTGTTGCTTATTTGAGTTAGTCATTCGGTTATTCCGAGTGTCGTACAGATCGGAGTGCACGCGACGTATGTTTGCACTGTGCATATTCGCGATAATTTTATCTTTGCTAGCATATTATCGATTAATAAACGTTCGTTTCATTTTCCTCTTTTATTGCTTTTTTTTCTCTTTGATGTGTGAATATACAGGGTGTTCGTTCAGGAATGATCAAACAAATATCTCGCGACTGGTTTTAGCTATAAGAAAGTTTAATAATAGAAATTTACAATACTTTCAATCATCTACAAAGTGTATGCAAACATTTTTGTTTTAGAAACGATCTTTTCGAATTATAAAGATCAACATAGTTCTCTTAGTATGTGTGTGTATGTGTATTCCATACACACAATATATACAATAATATATACAAATGTATTATTTACAAATCAAGTAGGTGTGTATTTCGCATTATTGAGGTATCTGTAAACAAATTGCAGTATAAGAAGCAATTACTTTAATATATAATGCCGATTATCTCGTAAACTATATGTAATGGTAATTTTTTACTTGATATGATTTTGATTGCAAATGACTACTACTATATAAATATGCAAAATATTTACAGATATTTATTTAAAAAAGCAATGTTGATCTTCATAAATTAAAAAAGATAAAAGTAAAAAAAGATCTTTATATTTACTACGAAGTCAACACTTCGTAACTAACTCAGACCCGTACAAATTTCTTTTATTAAATTTTCCTATGATTTCAACCAGTCATAAGATATTTGTTCGGATATTTATGAACGAACACCCTGTAAATCGTTCGTATTTATGTATTATATCTATATACACACGTTTCACGTTTGTGTTATTGTAGATACGATTGTAAAATATTAATACAAATTGTTCAAATTTCACTTCCATTGTAATAATTTAACAGATGTTCTAATCGATATAAACGAGTAAGGACTTGATGAAATGATGTGGTACGACCACACACGCGAAACTTTAATTGAACAAATATATATGAGAATTTCACTTTCATTGAAATAATTTAATAGACCTTCTAATCAATATAAACGAGCAAGGACTTGATAAAATGTGTAGTATGACCAGCACGTGAAAAGCTTTATTTGAACAAATATATACGATAATCATCTAGAAAGTAATAAAGCTAATCACATACATTTTCTATATCAGTAAGATTTTTATTTGGCAATTGCATTATTTTATTTGGCCGTCAAAATAGTAGTTCTAACAATAACAAACTAGCGTTTAAAAAATTCACCATATTGAAATTCTACTGTCATGCTGCTTATGAACAATCAATTTTTGCGAGTTTGTTTGAAGTCATAGTATAACACGATAAAATGAATTTATATATTAAACTTTGAAATCTATATATCAAATTCAAAAATCACTGAAATTACTTAGGTGAATATAAAACTAAAATTTTGTCTTTTTAAAAAAATCGTAAAATGGATTATACATGCGATAAAATATATTATACGTGTATAATTTATATTGAATGCATAAATTTGTACTCATTCAAAGATAACGTAATGAAAATGCATTCCAGAGCAATTGATAAATTTATTCTTAAAATACACAAAATATTTCTTAAATATTTCTGATAACTCACTTCTATAAGCTATACCGCAGCAAATACAATTATATCAGCCGTGGTAATATTACCGTAGCAATATTACAAACTCCTATGTTACGATTATTGTTACAGCTATGGAAAATGTATTTGACCAAAATGTATGTAACCGTTTATGTATAAATACGTACGGATATAAAACAATGAATTTTGCATTTCGCCGGATATCTATTTATTAACTTTATGCTTTTTGATAAGAGAAAAGACAAAGAAAGGTAAAATACAAGGTAAGAAATAAGATAAAAAAAATTTTCATATAGGCTAGCTATTTATTTTTCACTAGTCCACATTTCCCAAGTGAATTCAAACTTGTCACTACCAAACTTGGTTTATACGAAAAAGTACAAAATAGTTGACTAGTTGACTCCGATATCTTCTAATTTCTTTTTAGTGTCATGCTCCATCTCAAGGCCTCCAAAAATTTTTATGCTTCGTTTAGCAATCCAGTATAAAAAAATCATATAAATTGAATGATCAAAATTTTAAAGAATAAAGCATTCAATTATATTTTACTTAATTATTTAAAGAAACTCCCTAATTATCAATCATTACCAAGAAGGATTCATGTCGACTGTATTAATCAGAATAATTTTATGTAATTAAAAAATAATTACTTCCCTATAGATCTTACACACCGCATTAGATGGATAATGTTGTGCTGCAATAATGAAAGATTGAGTGGAATTGCATGATATTTTTATTACATTTTTTATAATGAAATTAAATAACAATTCAAATTTTGTAAAAAATCATATGACTTTCGGACTCCTGGGCATGTATCAATTATGAATTAAAAAATCTACATTATATATCATATTAAATTTCGTCTTTAAGTAACTAATATTGTCGTTAGTTCATGTGTTTACAATATTGATGAGAATTAAAAATATCATCGATGCGATCTCTCTTTCATTTTTCAAATGTCAAAAACGTTCCTTCAAAGAAAATTCATTCAAGAATTACAGCTCTGTAGAAAAGATGTATAGAAGCATAACCGAGGTATCTTGCTATCCAATGTTTCTTCACGGTAATGCTTGTTCTCATGTGAAGCCGAAGATCAAAAAATATTCTGGAACTTTAAATGAAGGGTACTAATGTATCCTACTTACAGCTCGGACAAATCTCCAACAGATTACCATACTTTTGCAAAATCGACAGAGTTCTTGAAAGAACGACAATTTCCAGGAAACGATGTACCGATGTTTATGGAATTACATATATCAAAAAGTTTTTAAAAATCGTTTTTACAAAAAGATTTTTATTCATCAGTATGATTCTTTAAGAATATTTTCAGAAATAGACAAAGTTAGAGTTGTTCAAAATTGATCTTATCGAATTTCATAGTCGTTAGGTGTATAGTCTTTTATAATCGATTGTTCTCCTTGTAGAAATCCAAAACAATTTCTATCTGAACATTATTTTTGCTAAAAACGAATCCAAAATAATTACGAAAATCTCCACCAGTTCATTTACAAAATCAGTTCCAAAAAAATACACCAAAATTATTATTGGCAAAGTTATTGTTGAAATTGCTACTAATATTATCATTTGTAAAATTTCTGTTGGAACGAATGCGCAATCCTCTGAAAAAAAAACCCTAAAAATTATCCTACTTCGTCTGAGGAACTTTCGAACTCATCGAAAAGCTTTGAAAAATAAAGTTTCATTAATATCAACAATACCAACTGTTCAATCATCAATTGTCAATAATATTGACTATACAATTAAAACATTTTCAAATAACAAAACATCTAATAGCACTTTACTGAGCTTAATTGAATCAAAAATACGTTATAGAAATTTCAATAACAATAGCAACACTCATTTTAAATTTCATTAGAAATTTCCAGGCAATCCATTCGATTTTTTATGCGGAATTTGTAATCGATTGTAGTTTAAACTCAAGAAAATTATTGATCACAGAATTACTAAGAGTTAATTTAGATGTGATGGCGAATAGATATTGCATTCAATCTTTAAGTCTCCATTTTTTCAATTTCCAATGACCTTTTGTAAACACAAAAATCGTTTCATCTTCTTGTACTAGATTTAGTATTCTTTTCCCCATGTATATCATTTATATAAATTCAACATGTCACGTTTGTGGACAATATGAAATTTTCGAACAAATTATAAATGTTCCTACCTCAGTAAATAATATTGGATATCGGTTACCAAAAAATATTGATAATGATTACTACATCAATGTTCATATCAAAAGAGGAATATCATAGATCAAACTATTTAATGGGCTAGGTTAATAAAAGTAACATTAAGATGTGGACAACGTTTCTCTATCGTTTTTACATCTGATTAATCTTTCTTTGATAAAACAAACGAAACTGAACTATGACAATATGAAATAAGTGAAGATATTTATGATACAGTCACCTGTAGCGGCATATTTTAACAAACTTATGAACGTACTGATAATTTTGCTGCAATGGAAAATCAATTTAAACGGATTGAACGCGATAATCACCACGTATATATTTTTCTATGGCTGGCACAATAGGAACTACGAATAAGTTTATAAGTATTTATTTCATTTTTTATTTGCAACGTACACACCTTTTCTATTAATATATTAAATACATATTAAATATGGTAATATATATTAAAAATTATAATATATTAAATAATACATTAAAAACAGCTCTGACAGATGTGCTGATAAACATGCAATGTATACAGGAAGTCTGCTAAATGACACTTGTAGTGTTAACGATATTATTTATTTACTTGAAAAAATAAAACGTATTACGATTCACACGAAAGCGATGTAGTAAATTATGAGAATATCATTGTAGATAATAATGACAATTGAATTTTTTTTTAATTAACTGTATTTATTGAGTGAAACGAGAGGTAATTAAAAAAATCTAACTGTTTATGTTAATAATTGTAAATTAACTGCATTATAAAATAGTATACATGGCATTAAATTTAGTACTCATTCGCTTGCATAACTGTTAATTTAAATTTTGAGATAAATTAATAGGAGAGCATGTTACAACAAATAAAATAAAGAAAAGCGTAAATTATCGCTATGTATATAAGTATTCAGTTATAAGATGGTATCTAGCTTATGTACTGACAAAACAAGAATATGGCAGTATTTGTAAAGATAGGAAAATGCCACAAAAAACTAGTCACACAAGTAAATTATTAATGAATTGTTAATGAATTATTTGATAGTATAAATCCGAGAATAATTCAAACTAATTATATAAATAAATCCCCTCCCCATGGAATGAAATCATTTTTGTATTAAAAGGAATTTATTTTTATAAAATAAAAATGTATGATAAAGTGCGTTTACGAATATTTTACATTTTCATAATTACATTAATAATACTAAACATGTACTACACAATATGAAATTCCTTTTATAAGAAAATAATAAATCAATAAATATAAAAATATTTTATTTTTACGTATTTTTGAAAGGCCATTATTTGAAAGACCATATTAATTGGTTTTAGTAAAAATAGAAAGTCTTAACTGTCGGTAGTTCTAATATTAAAAAGATTCAAGCTGCTTTTCGAACAGCTTATAATGTGTGTAAAAAAGTTTTATATACAATTTCATAATACAAAAGCAAAGTAGAATTTAATAATGTGTATGTACCGACAGGAGCATATCCTAGATAGACTCAAAGATAAATAGTACACGCTCTGTGCCAATCGATAACGATGCTCAACTTACAACCCTATAGTACATTTTTTAATTTTTCTACTGAAAAATTTTAACAGAATTTTTTAAATTGTATTATTTTCTATCTCTATGTAGAGGTCCGATTATAGAAGTTATCTCTGTATTAAGATGTTCAATGTGATGATATTTCATGTATTACATCTCGGACAACGTGTCACGCGACAAGCGAATATTTGTCTGATGCGTTTATTACGATCTGATCAGTATTTTTATTGTGACGTCATGGATTGTGTTACGTAGTAAAAGGAATTACTCTATTTCGACACCTTTAATACAATCTAATTATTTACCTCTTTTCGGCCAATGCAAACTTTACTTGGAAATGAAACTAATTGATTAATTTAGACTCAAGAATGATCCCCGAGAGATAACTTTCTTGAAGAATTCTCTTTTTCCTGATAAAATGATATTGTACCTTGGCCTCAGCACCGGTAAGTCCTTTGTTCTACTTAGTCGACTGTTGGAATGGATGCTTAAGGAAAAATGCTCATTGGGGATGAAAGTGTTCGATAAAATCACCACACTCGAATAACAATGATTATATAAATATAATTGATCAACACAACCGTCACTTCTTTCTGACAGAATTCGGATACAATGACTGAGATTAAGACTTTAATAGAATTCGGATACAATCCTTGAAACTAAGTCTTTAACAGAATTCGGAATTCGGATACAGAGACTGAGATTGCGATTTTATTTCACGCAAGTCAATTAACAGACTCAAATAATGAACGAACAAAAACATTTTTGCGTCTGTTGACGTCCTAGCTTATATACTTCATGTACTTGCTGACCATGTATCGGGGTCATATTCCACGCACGATATTGCAAGTGCTGCTCTGCAGCTTTAGCTTTGAGGGCAGTATAATTTCTGTTATCTTTCGTACATGCATCTTATACATGCATTTTGGGTGCAGTTTAGTCTAATACTCTACGTATCGCTCTACGTGCATGCTTGCTAGCCTTCGATGCAATTTAGATTGATGCTCAACGGATCATCCTTGCACGTCTTTGTAAGAAATTTGAATACAAACAAGTACACATGACACATTAAGTGTCACGGGGACATAACACATAATATCGACGATATTTTCAATTTAAAATGTAATTCCATTAAACAAAATTACAGAGCAGAGTGAGCAGACTTTCCAAAAAAGAGATGCATACACTCCAATACAAAAAGTTGAGTCTGAATAAATTTAGCTTGAAATATTTTCATAGTTTCTTTTGAAGCAGATTGTAGCATAATGTTAATTCCTTCGATCAGTCATACCGTACAAGTCACCGTACAGTCAAGTCGTACAATAGAACAATGAGGGATTTAAAAAATGTGGGTAAAATGTTTAATAATAAGATACAATAAAAACATTGATACTTTATTATTTAACAAGAAACTTAAGTTTAATAACAATCAATAAAATTCATAATTAAAGCATTATTGAATGTACTGCACAGGTTATTATCGGTTGAGTTTCATTATCGATAAATAAGTGCTCCGGTCGATATATATATTACAGTCTAATTACGGTATAATGTAATTTACGTGGGCGTTATGATGATTGTGTACTGTATAGAATATCCAACTTTTTGGACAGTGTGTATAATGAACAAGTATTTCAGGAATTGCCCGGACATTCTATATAATGTTCACAGTTTATTGAACAGTGTATTGAATCCATAGTTGAATCCATAGTTGGCATTCTTTTATCTGGATCTTTCATCGCCCATATTCTGCCTATAATTAACATTCTTTTATCTTCATCTGTTATCGCTTGTACTCAGCCTATTACTCCTACACATTTTTCTATTCTAATGGATATTTCCTTGTCTTTGTCTTTTCAGTCTTTCAGAAACTTTATTTCACTTACAATAGTTAACGATGTATTTTTTTCATATTCGAAATTGAAATTGTGCTATATTTTGTTGGTTTTCATCGCCATGAATGTGAAATAGGAAAAACGTTCGAGGAAAAGTTGACCGATATTGTAAGTAGAAAAAAAGATAGCTTTCCTCACCACTCATCAATACGAGGGTCGAATATGTTTGGATTGCGTCTGAATTGCGTCTAGGTTTATTAAACTTATTAAATTATTAGACTTCATTACTGTTACTGCAAAAGCGGATAGTATATTGATTTCTTTGAGGAAAGCAGCATCTTAGAAAAGCGCAACAGTGTTACAGAGGTATAAGAAATGCAACTACAAAACCAAATGTGTTTTAAAAAAGTGCGCGTCCACATCTACTGATCAACTCTGTATTTCCAAGTGCCACAGTTTTTTGCCTTACTCCGATAAATCCTTATGATTAACAATAATTATAATGATTGTACATTGATTTTAACTAAGGAATTTATTGTCTTACTAAAAAACACATTTTTTAATTTCTTTGTCAGAACGATTCATTGCATCCACTACCATCCTTTAAACATTCTGTGTAATGGCCGCACATTTTACAGATTGACCGAAACTTATTAAAAACGTTTTATACAATGTCCATTCGAACGGGTACTCCATACAGTGCATAATCATTTTATTAAACGCCCATGTTAAACACATTGACCGCAAAATATATACTCAGTGATTTCAAGAAAAGATATTTGATACACACTGTGATTTCAAGAAAATTGATATTTGATTTATTACGTTATTATTTTTCTTTTTTTATAAATGAATCCGCACAGATTATAGAATTCACAATATACAGACAATGGTAAAATATTTTTAGTAAATTTCATACTCATACTTACGTAATAATAAATTTATTAGTACTTTTTTATAATAATCAACGATATAATACAATATAATATATCCTAATATAAATAACTTTAACAAAAATTATATTATAAATACCTTTAATAAAATTTTATATAATAATTTATATTTATATATATAATTATTATAGTAAATAAATAAATATATATGCATGTATACATAAAAACCTAAATGACTATAATTGATCAATTCAGCATCTTCGTTAATTTTTAATATAATTTACAGTAAGAAAAGTAGTCAGAATCATGTAATCAAAGATCATGATTAATTAAATAATCTTTAATCGTGTAATGATAACACTTTCAATTATGATTGAAACAGTAATTTATTTGTAAGAACAATACTGTGAATATTTTATGGAAAATAAATATTTATTGTTTATTTCATTTTATTTAAAACAGTAACTCTAACAAATATTTAGTTTAATATGAGAGACTGCGCAAATAATAGTTGACCTTTAACTATCTTTTCAAAGACTTTATCTGATAACATATGTGCTTTTGGTGCATTTACTTATTATTATTGCACATTAAAATAGTCTCTTAACAGAAACGGAAGACGGCAGCGGTGTATTACATAAAATAAAACCTTTTTTTTATCACAATGGATATATATTAAGACTATTATTATTCACGAAATAGTACTATTTTTATATTACATATATTAGTCAATAATAACTTCAATAGTTCAATAATAACTTCAATTCTATTAAATCATAAAACAATGAAAAATTAAAGCAATATCAAGATATATAGAAACATTTGTACAATTTTCATTTTAAAGCTGCTAAATAATGCAAAAGCGTAGACATGCGCGTTTCTATTCCATTAGAAAATTATAAAATATAAATATTAAAGTGAAAAAATTTATTGGAAAAGCAACAATAGCATTGTCATTAATAATTTATGCGAGCACATTTTCGATTCATATAACCTTTTTCAATGTTTTTTATATTTTTCTTCTTTTCTACATAAAATCTTGACGATTTAATGGACGGGATATGATGAACCATCGACATTTTTTTTCTTTTACGAATAAAAATACATTTTTCTATGATCAGAATGCAAATACCCAAAATGATACCAATTTGGATGAAGAAAATAAGCGATATTACAGTGGTTATGGGAACCGGTTGATACTTAATCATATCATGGAATTTCTTTTTAAATATCGTATCTCTTAAACGATTTATCATACCATTATTGACAAATTTCTGCAACCTAAAATAAACAAATGCTTTAACATATGATAAAAGAAAATTTACATTATTGAATTCTTGTGTTCTTACTGAAAATTAATGACCCCAGTAAATGGATTGTGCTTAGATAAAACTATAGCAAAACGGTTTACACGTCCTGCTTCAACACGAACCACATTGCATGGTATTTCAAGATCTACACTTCTTCTTATTTCATCGAACGTGTAGATTGCCAGATTTCGATTTTTACAAATCTGTAATATAATAACGGATGTTAATAATAAAACTATATACAGGATTTAATGAAATCTACAAGCGAAATTGTAGAAATGAATTCCTCATATGTAGAGAAGAAAAGATAGGTTTTCTCAAAATAGTTCCGGAAGTGATTAATTTACAAATTATAATATATATCTTATAATTAGTATACTCCAATTTGTAACCAAAAATGTAACCTAAATTTTGCATTGTACTTTATATTCTTAAACCACGTAGATGGACTAATGTATTCAATCAGAAGATGGCTTACTTTTGAGGGTGTTGGAACTATTAACAAGAAATATCAACAAAATATACCATAATTTCAATTCAAATAAACATAACTGGAGTATATTTACTAAGTCTTGAAAGTCGTATAACTCAGAAATTAAGTATTTAAAAATCCATAGTTTATATAACCTACTTTTTCTTTTATGAGAAAATTTATTTATAGTATTTTCTTTTCATGTCTGAGGAATCAATTTCTCAAAATTTGTCACATGATTTCGTTACACCCTTCATATATAAACGTTAATTAATTTCTTTTTATATTATTTCATCCTACACTGTTAAATGCTTCCAGTATAGTTGAAGGCAATTTTTCTTCTTTTAGCATCAATTTCATCACTTTCTTTGCAAGCGGATCTACCGAATTCTACAAATAAATATCTTTATTCGTCTACGTATTTTTATAGTTTTATACGCGCACACACACATACATGTATACGTATTATACTTACTGCAAATTTATCGTAATAAGCCGTACCACGAAAAACAGCAAATTGATAAGTACCATCTTCAACAAAGCTCTCTAATGAATGAAAGGGTAAAATGTGGATAATGGACGTTAAAAAGCTTATTAAAGCCGCAGAATAAGCTGCCGATATTACGGTAATAAAAAAAAATATAGAAAAGTATGCTATACGTAACGAAGATTTATCAGAAAAATCTACAATAAAGAAATATTTGTATAAATATAACTATTAAAAAAACGTAATCAAAAAATCAAGAAGTATTGAATTAAACCTGCAATTCCTTGTTGACAAAAGATACCCCAAATCTCCATAAAGTTATCGGATAATAAATTTCCTATTTTACAATTAGTTCCATCTTTTATTTTGAGAAAAATCAATAAGATCAATGCAGCAATTAATACTCCAAACATAGCGATCCAAACAGAGTGAGTGAAAGTCTACAATAATAACAATTTTTTAATTAATGAAAATTAACGCAAGAAGGAGGAAAATATAACAACTTCGATTGAAAATTATCGTACTAGAAAATAAGATGACCATTTAATCGCAAATAATTCTGGTTCCCGAAAAAAGAGGCAATTTTTAGAGATTAAAATAGGAAGCGTGAAATCAACGACATTTAATCTGGCATTCGTAATAGAAAACTCTGAAAGAGAAATATCGGCACGTCCAGCATATAATTCGGCAATTGCTCCAGACCAAGTCTTTTTTTCTGGATTCCATCTTCCATACTGTTCTACTTCCGAGACAATGTCAAAAGTAAAATTAAGAGTGGCACAAAGTTCTCTTAATATCCTACCGTATAAACCATCTAATTTGCCATCCTTGTTTATTTTTGTGAATGGTGAACCCTAAAGAAGAAAAATCGGAAAGAAATATAAAAATAATTTTAAATAGGAAATAGAAAAAATATCTAAGCGAAAATATTTTACCTTAACTATGACAGCTCTCATGATCAGACCTTGTAAATTATGTCTTCTTTCGTAAAGAGAATCTGGAACTATTTTAGTAATTCCTTTCTCTAAACTCCACGTAGCTACGTCATTGATCTCGACTCGCCTTGTATCGACCGAATACCACTCTCGTAAAATATTTTCCGTACCGCAACGAATCAACATTTCTGAATTGAATTTTAAATGAAATATATTACCAGGTGGGTTGTGACAATAATCGAAACTATATTCCTTGTTATTGAATATCACTAGCCATATAGCTGAAGACATGTCAAAGGTACGTGTTGCTAAGGAAAACTCATTAATCGCATTGTAATTAGAGATTACTACAATGTAATACGGTTGTACTATTCGTTTCACGTAGTACAATGATTCGTACAATTGTGAAAAGTAGAAATTGGTGGTCGCAATACCTTCCCGAGAAAATGCACGTCTCCATTTGAACACCATCGTTGTCATTTCCATTCCTGAGGAAAAAAAAATTAATATAGAAGAAATGAAAAGCAGTTGAGGGATATAGAGTTACCTTCCATCGAATCAGCATATAAGATAATTACAGATTTCGGTCCGTATAATTTGCATATCTCTATGATAAAAGGAAGTTGTTCGTCATTGGTAGATAGAAATTCGTAGGACCTTATAATCTTCGAAAGAAAAAGAAGAAGAAAAAGATGAAGAAATAGTATCTTTAATGGCACAAAGAAAGACATTTTTTCACTTATCGATTAATTATAATGCTATTTTTTAAATTGCTAACGATATTCTACAAAAAAATGAAGAACTTTCTATCCGTCTACGAACGAAGATCGCACAAGACTAAATTGCTAAACTATTAAGAGAATTACATTCACTTAGATTATTATGATTGTTATACAGATCTGGGATCACGCAACATGTATGTACATATTCGTGCAAAGAACATGATTTTATCTATGACATTGATTTATTATCGATGTATTAATAAACGTTTTTTTCATTTGCCTTTTATGTTGCTTATTAAATATATATATATATATATATATATATATATATATAAAAGAAATGGATATATATATATATATATGTATATATATATGTATATATATATATATATATATATATATATTTTTGTGTATATACATACGCTCATCTACATTACATGCATTTATTATCGTAGGTTTATATGATAGTAATATATTAAAAGAAATTATTAAAATTTCAGTTGCATTTAAATAATTTAGTAGACATTCTAATCGATATAATCGAGGCAAGCACTTAACAAAATGAATTGCAGCCATCACACATTTACACAAGTGTATATGTGTTGTTTAATAAATAATACCCATTTAAATGTCGATGTTATGTAAAGTAATGGAATATTTTTATAAAAAATCATTTAGCTTTATTTATACGTTGACATAAATCAGTAGTTCTTAAACTTTATCAGTTTGAAAATTTTATTAGTTCATTTTATATAATGTGCATTTTGTCGGATCCCTAACCGTCAATTTCATATTTTTCGATAAGAAATAAGATAAGAAAAAATATTCATGTACATAAGCTTTTTATTTTCCCAATATTGCGGTTACAAAAAATAATACAGAATGTTTAACCGTAATGTTATGTTTCCCAATTTTTTTTAAATCATATTGTATCTTAACATTTCAACAATTTTGATGCCCTTTCAAGTAATCTAATAAAAAATAAAAATCATATAAATTGTATTATATAGGTTGACTTAAAAAAAGGCCTGCGCTATTCATACGATAGATAAACAGCACGAGTGGTAGGATATGCGTTGTTTGTTTAGTTATTCACTTTCGCATTAGCCATCGAACGTATTGATCCTATATGGTGGATTGTAAGACATCAGAGAGAAAGTATAGAAAATAATGCATTTCCAACATTTTTACCTTTGGCTGACTAACACAACTACATGAAGACAAGAATGCGATGCAAGTGATAAAGTAATTCTAGTAGCCTTACAAATTGAAAAGTACATTACATAGGTATATAATGTGCATTCATGAACGTGAAATAAGAATGTGACAAAGAATTTCTTACAGTATTTCTATAAAAACTTAGTTTAATGGAAATAATGGTAGAGATAGTTTTACAAGATATATTTAGCATCGCATCTTTCGATCTGACTATTACAAATTGTGTGGTATAATTACAATGTTTATAAGAGACGATAACAATTTTCAGGATATCAGAGAACAAAAACGTGACTTATTTTCTACATTTCATTGGACTTACGATTTTCTTTGATTTACGATAAATTGGTTCCAGTTGACTCTAAATTAAAAAATTTTTACACACCTATACGTTAGAAATTATAATTTCCATATACGGAAACAAACAGAAAGGAAATCTATATGAAATTTCGTAGTAGCACTCCATAAGTTAAGTATCTATTGCAATTTCTGAAATTACTAAAAAATAGCATTGAGAAATCGATTTTTGTCTTGATCAAATGAAATAACCCAAACATTTTTGTCAGGAATAAATATTTAGGTTTTAATAAGAAGGTAAACATTGTTGTTGAATTATTTAAAAAAGACATTACCCAATCACACAGTCGGACATCCCTCAAGCAGATTACATAAACACGAATCAAATAACGAATAAAAGCAAAAAGGAACGCAAATATACCACCGAATTATCTAAGAAAGCGTCGGCTCTCAGAAACAAACAACAAAAAAACAAAAAAGAAAAACATTCCCAATTGTGACTTACATAATCTTAGACGTTATCTACAAATATACAGACAGATACTAATATCTTTTGTTTAAGATATGAAACAAACCATCTGGCAACGGAATGTGTGTGTGTATGTGTATGGAAAATTTTTTAAACGACATTTCAAAAGTTATGGCGTCCCTCAATGACATAAAAATTAGAGCACTTAACGATAAGTTATATTTACAGCATCTAGATCAGGTATTAACTAAGTTAGATCAATTGAACATACTAATTAATAAGGAAAAAAATTTTTTAGAAATTTAATAAAATACTGCTATAAATATCGTATATCGATCGATAAAAATGGTATTCATAAAACAAAAGCAAAAATAAGCGCCATTGATAAAATTTCGTGATCGCGAAATAACAGAAGTACGAGCGTTTATCGATTTTATAACTTACTACGATAAATTTATCGAAATTTTAAGTTTATTATTATTTCCATTGATTGAATTATTGAACCTTCGTGTTTTATTTAGATGGTTTAAAGAATGTAAAGGAACATTTTAAGCAAAGAAACAATTAAAAAGCAATAAAAGTTTAGTTCACTTTGATCCGAAAATGAATCAGAACTATTTCTACAATACACATCGCAAACTCTGATAAAAATTCGACAACAATGTTCACAAATCGATAAATAATTTTTACAGTAAAAAACTTTCAATACCTTCACAGAGGTTATTTTACATTACACATCGACTATCAACCATCAGTACAAATTTTTTCACTATCGAAAGAATTACCAACATATACTGCTATGAAAATGCATGTTATAAATGCGTCTCTAAAAGTGACTCAAAGTGCATCTCTGCAACGTACTTAAATTATTATACAGTTTGTTAGACTACCATTCAATGTTTATTATTTTTTTTTCGATCGTTTTGTGTTTTGTGATATAAACTTTAATTGCTTTCGTCTCTCGTCCGAAATGATTAATTCTTATTCGGTTCTTGTTCTGTGTGCGCGTCTGTACTATCTGATAAAAATTGTTTCTTTTCTTTGTTTCAATTTTTTACGTTTAATCTACAATGTCGACCGTAAAACAATGAAGGGCTATATTTTTATAATATATCGTATCTTATTTCTCACGTTTGATATTAAATGTAAAAATTCAAAATTACATAATAATACGGACAGACCTTCACGTTTACCAAAAAAAAAAGAAAATGGAATATCAATATAAGATAATAAAAGTTTATAAATTAGACAACAGAGAGGACATGTACAAGGAATAAAAAAAAATTTAATTAGATTTGACTTTTCCGTATAAGTAAAAATTAAATACAGATATAAAACAAAATTAAAAAATACGTTATCTCAAGGAGGGAAAGAAAATTCAGTGCCGAAATTATTTTTATTTAAATAAATGATGTTTCAGCATGGTTAAATAAAAGATAAGAGAAACAATAGGATACATTATATCATTGCGTTGAATGATAGCTGAATATAAAAATACCCCATATAAATCAAATACAAAAAAATGGAAGTACACACAACGAAAATAAAGATTTAGATTTAAACTACGAACCACAAGAACATACATCAACACAAGTAAACAAAATAAATAAGAAATCTTTCAACGACCAATGATATCACAAGTTGTAGAATGACATAGAGATCACTGCAACGTTATGTATTCTATGAACATTAGAATACTTTTATTAACAAGAGGGAGCATTATATAGGTTGGCTTAAGAAAAGAACATGCGCTGAGAAACATACATCTATACGATATGCAAACAGTACGAACGATAAAACATTCATTGTTTCTTTTAATTATTTATGCACTTTTGTAGTAGTCACCGAACACATTAATTCTGTATGCTAGATTGTAAGATATCGAAGAGAAAATATAAAAAGTAATGAACATCTTCACGACCTATTCTTACCTCTATGTGATCTACACAACAAATTGGATCATCTAAAATCTAAATAATAAAAGATTCAACCATATTTCATTCATTTCTTTAGAAAAAAATCTTTAAACTCTTTTTCACGGATTTATATCAACTGCGTAAATCAAGACAATTTAACATGATTTGGATAAAGTTACCTCCCTATAGGCCATAATGGAACGCATTACTATAATAAAACATTAATTAGTATCGCATGATATTATCATATTTTTTATAATGAATATAAATAATAATCTAATTTTGTAATTTAAAAAATCAATTGCGGATTCTTTACTATTAACTATCTTTACTATTAACTATTAACTAAAAAAGACATAAATTAAACTATATTTTGTGTTTAAATAACTAGTATTGTTGTAATTATTTAAAATAATGATAAAAATTCAAAATCTCGCCGATGACAAATATTTGGAATACTTTTCGAATAATGAAAACGTTCGATCAAAAAAAATTCATTGTCGAATTAGACATCCTTACGAAAGATATATAGATTCACAATGATATTCATCGTCATGTAATTCTACAGGCCAAAAACATTCTAAAATACTTTAAATAGAAGATAATAGAATATTTTTCTTACGGTCCGAACAAGGCTCCGAACGATTATGATCACAATTTTTTTGCAAAATTGAAAATTTTTGAGAAAACGATTCTTTTCAGAAAAGAATGATCTAAAAGACAGTGTATAACGGTGCTTATGATATTACATATATTTACAAAATTCAAAAAATTGATTTTTCAAAAATATTTTTATTCGGCAATATTATTATTTAAGAATATTTTTTTGAAAATTTAATTAAATAATTTCAAACATTGACATAGTTATAGAACATGTTTAAATGAGTTTAAATGTTGAATCAATCGTATTTGTGTACGTGAAAATTTTCAAAATGAATCGAAGTACAGAAAAAGGAAAAATGATTTGGAGAACGGTCACAATGATTATGTGAACTTGCTGCGAAACTATACAAAATGTATAATAAGTATATAAAAAGTTGTCTTACATTACAATGAGTGTCCAACTTATTGCGATGATTACATTGAAAAATAACTAAGTATACATAAAGTATACTAAAATTACAAATAAAGAAAATTTTTTAAAATACATTTGTATTATAATTTCAAAACGGATGTTAT
Organism: Vespula vulgaris; assembly: GCF_905475345.1. Lineage (NCBI taxonomy): Eukaryota > Metazoa > Arthropoda > Insecta > Hymenoptera > Vespidae > Vespula > Vespula vulgaris. Next base: position 3,629,989 of record NC_066605.1, read on the forward strand.
TTTTTAAACTACCCTTCTATAAATGTATATATTGTTACGTCCCGGATTATGCCACATGACAAGCAGATATTTATATGATGCATTTACTACAATCTAATCACTATTTTATTATGACGTCGTGAGTTGTGTCACGCAACAAAAGGAATATTCTATCTTGATACGTTTATTACAACCTAGTCATTTGCTTCTTTTTGGTCAAGGCGAAACTTTACTCAGGAATGAGGCTAATTAATTAATTAAGACACAAGAATGATCCCAGGAATATAGCTATAGAAAGGTTCAGAGATTGAGAGACTGTTTATTAGGATATTTTATTTTTAGCGTTACCTTTTCTGAAGAACTTCTTTTTTTCCTGATAAGACGATGTTATACCTTGACCTTAGCATTAATAAAACCGTTTCACTAATCGGTTGATATTGGAATTGGCACTCAAAGAAAAATACTTGTTAAAAATGAAGTTCGATAAAATCATTATACTCTGATAATAATAACTATATGAATATAATTAATCAAGCAACTATTATTACTTCTACATTCATAGATAAAAGAAAAGGAATATAATGAAATCAACTCACTATAAATTAATGATTACAATTATGATTATAAGGTTAATGCTGTTAACACGTATCGCGCATTATTACAACAAAATAAAAATGAAATTCAGATACAAAGACTGAGATAAAAACTTTATCTTGGCTGATCTTGGTTGCTGAATTAGCTTAGCAGTCAATTCAGTAAATTCAATAATAATTTACTATTTGTAAGAAATTTGAATATACACAAATACACGAAGATGTGACAATATATAGTAATGTTATATAAGGAGATGCACATGTGTGATCATGCACTGTGATTACTATCATATAATATTGGTATATGGTATACTGGCATATAATATTGGTATATCATATAATACGATTAAACTGACTGGCTGTTGATAAAAAATATGTTAATTAAAGAACCCGAGGAAACGTCATTCAATTATGTCGTCATTCAATCAAGACTCATACATGATAGATAGTGAATCAAATTCTTTTTCTAATTATAAAATACATAGATAAGTATATCATACTTCATATAAATACGAAAAACAGTTAGAAAGAATTAAAATATGTATAAGTATGTGCATTCAATAAATAAGGAAAATGTTATATATATATATGTCTCCGCGTATAATATGAAGAAAAAATTCTATTTCAATTTAAAACTGTATTAAATTATGCAAAAGCTTAGATATGCGTGTTTCTATTCCATTAGAAAATTATAATCTGAATATAAAAGTTCACTTATAACGAACATTATAATTTACGCAAGCACATTTACGATTCGCATAATCTGTTGCAATATTTCTTATACTTCTCTTCCTTTTTATATAAAATCCTAACGATTTAATCGACGGAATATTATGTACCACCAACATCTTTTTTTTACGAGCAAAAATACACTTTTTTATGGCCATAATAAGTAACCAAAACAATATCAATTAAGATCAAGATAAGAAATGATATATGAGTTTATCTATACGAGCATCTATATCTATATGTGCGTGTGTATGTGTGCATATATGTTGCGGATTCATCTTTTGTAATTACTATCATTTGACGACGGTATAATCAGATTAACTTCATGTTTATTACAAAATATGTTAATTTCGAGAAAACTTATAATTCACTTATGTACATCGCTTAAACACTATTCATACATAAGAAATTGAAAAAAAAATCTTTTTTTTTTTGATTATGAAATATGTAGATATATCATTCGTGCAAATACGAAAAATTAAAGTTCGAAAGAATTAAAATATGTGTACGTACGATCGAAAAATAAAAAAAATGTATTATATATAAAATCTATCATATACACATATAATATAATGAAAAAATTCTGTTTCAATTTAAAACTATACTAAATAATGCAAAGACTTAAATATGTATATGCACGTTGCTATTACATTAGGAAATTATAATTAGGAAACAAAGATTTGTTAGAATGAACATTATAATTGTCGGTAGATGTGTATCTTACACGTGCACTTTTACGATTCGCATAATCATTTGCAATACTTCTAATACTTTTCTTCCTTTTTACATAAAATCTTGACGACTTAATCAACGAAATACGATCTATCATCGACATATTTTTCTTTTCACAAATGAAAACACACTTTTCTATGAATACAACTTCTCAAAACGATATCAATTGAGGAAAAAAAAATAAACGATATTATACTGATAAGGAGAACCAGTTGATGCTTAATTATATCATGGAATTTCTTTTCAATTGTTGAATCTTTTATCCGACTCATTATACTATTATTGAAAAATTTCAGCAACCTAAAATGTGTAGTGTTTTATCGTACGTATAAATGAAAATTTATATCAGATGTTTTTGTTTTTACTGAAAATTGATAATATCAGTTTGGTGGTATCAAAATGGATTATATTAGAATAAAACTAAAACTATCTACATATCATATTGCAATATAAATCACATTGTACGGTATTCTAAAATTTATAATACTGTTTACTTTGTCAGTCGTATAGATTGCTGGTTTCCGATATTTACAAATTTATAATTTAATATTGAATATTAATAATAAAGCTATAAACAGTGTGTAACGAAACTACGTAATAAAATTTCAAGAATGAATTCTTTATATGTAAGGAAAAAAAATAGGTACTATCGATAAATAAGGAAAATATGTTATATATATGTCTCCGCGTATAATATGAGGAAAAAAATTCTATTTCAACTTAAATTTAATTCGATTCAAATTTAATTAGACAGATTCGAAAAAGCTCAATTTCTCAGTTATATGATTATTGATTATGATTTTATAATTAGTATAATCCAAATGTTTATTTTATTTGCCAAAATTAAATCTAAAATATTAATTATATTATGTTCAAATATGTAACCAAGTTTGTTGATATATATGCATAATTTGCTGAATATTTTTTTATTAAATTAGCGCGCATTAAATACCTTTAATACACGCTAATAAGTTACCACATTCACAACCATAAATAAGCATATTTTAGAGTATATTCAAGTAACAGGTGGATGTTTCGAATATTTCACATAAAGAAACATCAATAGAGTGTATCGTAATTCTAATAAATAAACATAATTTGAGTGCAATAAAAGTATACTTGGAAGTCATATAACATTAAGCTTTTCTGGACTTATGTCGATAGAATTTATTAAGTCTTCTCTATATATAATAAATCCATTTTAATGGATAGAATTTAATAATGGAAAGATTTAATAATAAATGTTATTTAATATTTTTTTTTATAATACTTCCATTATTTTTATAATACTTGAATCCTTCCAGAAGAAGTAGAAGCCATTTTTCCTCCTCTAGTATCAACTTTATCACTTTCTTTACAAGCGGATCTCCCGAATTCTATAAATAAATATTTTTCTTCGTTTTCACATACTTACTATTATACGTATATACACATACATGGAATAACATATGTATCATACTCACTGCAAATTTATAATAAACTATATCACAAAAGACAGCAAGTTGATAAGTACAATGAAAGAAAGGGTAAAATGTAGTATAAATAAAAAATTGAAAAAATTTCCAGATAAAAATATTTTATCTTAATTGTAACAGCTTTCATGATCAAACTCTGTAAATTATATCTTCTTTCATAAAAAGAATCAGTAACCATTATAGTGATTCCTTTCTCTACTCTCCAAATTGCTACATCATTGATCTCAGTTCTATTTGTACCAAGTGAATACCATTCTCATAAAATATTTTTCAATTGTAAACAGTATTGCAACAGATCAATATTTCTATATTGAAACTTAAATGAAATATATTATCTAGTGAACTGTAACAATAATTGTAATCATTGTAATGAATTATATAAATGAACATCACACAGCAAAAATACTTATTGCTACGGAAAATTCATTAATCATGCTGTAATTAGAAATCACCGCTATATAATACGATCGTACAATTCGTTTTATGTAGTACGACGATTTGTACAATTGTAAAAAATACAAGTTCATGCTCGCAACACCTTCGCGAGATACTTCATTTGAACACCACTGTTGTCATTTCCATTTCTGAGAAAAAGAAAAAAATATATTAGAAATTCTGAATATAAGAAAATTGCAAATTTCGATTCACATAATTTGCAAATATCTAAGATAAAAGCAGTCTGTTCGTCGTCGATAAAAGAATCTTACTATCTTGCGATTTTCGAGAGAAAAAAAGAACAACTATCTTTAATCATGCAATAAACATTATTTATTTTAATGTCGATATTTGTCAAACTTAATCAATGATTACGTTCTATAGAAATTGATGGAAAAATATTTATATGTCAAAGATGCACGGGATTAAATTTCTAAACTGTTGAATGAATTATTATTACTTTGTGTATACCGGGTGTCATGCAAATAGAAGTGCACGTAATGTATGTGTGCACTATGTATATTAGCGCGATGAAAATAATACTATCTGTGATGACATATTATCGATTAATAAACGTTAATAAATATTATTGACAAATAAACGTTCTTTTCATTTTCCTCTTTCGCTTTTTTCTCTCTTCTTTGGTATGTAAATATACAAAGTGTCGATCCAGAAATATCCGATCAATCATCTACTGATTGAATTATCAGAATATACAATAAGATAACGTTGCAGGACATTGAGTCAGCTAGAAAGTGCATATAAATATTTTTTTTTAATCTTTTTTATTTTAAGAAGGTTAATTTTTATATTCTTTTAAATGGATATCTACGATTTCTTTGATATATTGATATCATAGTTTACATTCAAAATTATTTCTTGAAAACATTACTATTTGCTAAAAAAAATTGCTATTTATTATTTATGAGATAATCAGCATCTTAAATATTAAAGTAGTTGCTTTTTGCAATTTGAAAAGCAATCGTCAGTCTATGTAATATTTTTAAATCGAACAAACAAATAATATATTTGTTTTTATTATCGCAACGGTACAGCAATGCCAAAATTTGATGGTGACGTTATTTTCGACGGAACAACTCAGCCAATTGCAATGACGTATGGTACGGTGTCACAGGTTCGTATGATTGCTACATTCAAGATATATGTCAACTGCAATGCACATTTAATGGATGACAAAATACCAAAATTTTTCTTTTATCACGATGTCCTTTTGAGTTTCTTGTTAAATTAGAAAGATTTTCATAGATGGAACTCACCATTTGTTTAATAACCTAATCACCATGTATTGGAATAGAATTTATTCCTAGTTTTGCTTTTATTTCTAACTCGAGTTATTTCAATGAATTCACTCTCCTTTGATTTATATGTTAAATCATTTATTTATATATTACATTGATTTATTATATATTATTATATATGATATGTTAAATAAATTTGATTCGTATCTTTAATTTGTTATTGAAAAAAATAATAGAATATTCATAATTATTATTAACACCAAAACTAAAAATATATTATAATAATATAATATAAATATATAATTATTGTAAAAATTATTTTGGAAGCATTGGAGTTCGTAAAAATATTTTCGTACCTTTAACAGAAATACGTTGATTATTACTAATTTTTTAATTATGTATAGAATACGTCGTATTTTTTTTGTGTAAATTGTCGTAAATTTTTATTTTGTGTAAAATTTATATTTAATCATGTCAAACATGACACTTTCCCGCTCTTTTTTACAAAGATAGTCGAGAATTCTCGATATAGATATCGATATTTAAGGTTTTCATTCATTGAAGCCCGATAGATGGAATTGTGTTGCATATCTTTTAGCTTTCCGACAGTGGTAAGAGTGTGACTGGAATGTGAATCGAAATATTCAAGAAAACTTATAATGTATGTTTTCCAATTAACTGAATGTTCTATCTTTTATATTCTTTTTCTACAATTTGGACTACACTTTTCTGTTCCAACACAATTTTATAAAAATACCAGGATAGTTATTTAACTTTATAATCCAACGTGGATAAACTTAACCTAAGATTAGACTTCAATAATAGGTTTTATAAACGATGATTATAGTAACATATTTATAATTATTTTTGATGTTTCCATAGATGTCGGATACAAAAACAAAATCACCGGAAAAAACTGCGCCAGCAGCTACAATTTCGGCCAAGAAGAAAGGTACGAAGAAATCTAAGCCAAGAAATTATGATCTAGGAAATGGTGTTTATAGATTTAGCCGTTCACGCATGTACCACAAAAAGGCTATTTATAAATTTTTAGATAAAAAAACACCTAAAATCGTAAGTAATGTAATAAGATCTCTCTAAACAAACATCTTATTTACAAAACATTGGAAACAATTCATGAAAATCTTCTTTTATAGGTAAAACTTAAAAAACCATTGACTAGCGAAAAAGAAATAGGTGGTGATAAGAATGGAGAAAAACGAGTTGTTCTATTAAAGAAAAGAAGGGCTAATTATCCTACAGCAGATCCTATTGCAAAAAAACATGCCAAGAAATGCTTCCATGAACACCGTCGATACTTAAGACCTTCTTTAGTTCCAGGAACTATTTGTATTTTGTTAGCTGGATCTCACAAAGGGAAACGTGTTGTTTTCTTGAAACAATTGAAAACAGGATTATTATTAGTTACAGGTTGGTTTTGATATTATATTTTCGCTAACTCTATCCATAACAATATGTATAAATAATCAGTCATATATAAAAAATAACAGTCTATAGATGTCCATGTAAATATCGAATATATTTTTAAATATAAAAATAAAGTTTAACAAGAAAAATTTTGCATGACTTTAAGTCACATGTAAAATACATGCAAATAATTATCATGATCTTCCCAAGTTATGAAAATCAACATAGTTTCTTTAAATATAATTCTTTTTTTATACTTATATAATAATGGTCATTTGTAATAAAAATCATATCTACTATATATATATATTGCATCTTTTGCTTATATATATATATATATATATATATATATATATATATATATATATATATATAAAATAGTAAAAAGAAGTGTAATTATTTGTCAATTAATATTGTTTATAAATTACAAGCTTAATTATCTACAAGACTTAATAAATATAAATTTTTATGTATTAGGTCCATTCCTGATCAATGGTTGCCCACTGCGAAGAATAAATCAGAACTATGTCATAGCAACTTCTACACGCATTGATCTTTCTGGACTGAAATTACCAGAACACATAAATGATGAATATTTCAAAAGGAAACGTGAGAAACGGTTAAAGAAAGAGGAGGGTGATATCTTCAGTAAAAAGATGGATGAATACAAGCCAAGCGATCAAAGAAAATTGGATCAGAAAACTTTAGACAAATTTATAATAGAAAAAATTAAAAAGAATCCAGACAAGAAACTATTGTTCACCTATCTATCAGCTATGTTTGGTTTACGAAGCAGTCAATATCCCCACAGATTAAAATTCTAATATGTAGTTACAACTAACTTATATGTAACTATGTGAACAAAATTAAAGAAAATGACCTTATCTTTTATGTGTTTTATAATTAACTACCTATTTAATCATTTAGCTATAAAATAAAAATATTTTGTATTCTTTACCCAAAAAAAAAACATAATAAAAACTTAATCTTCAGAAATTGAGAATAAGAAAGTAGAATGAAATTAAAAACAATAATTTTTGCTTAGAAAAATCAGATTTAAAGTATTATCCATAAATGACATTGCTTTTTTCAATAATTTTAATATTTTTTTTATATGTTATTGAAATCATGCATTAGAAATATTAAACTTTATTTTATTTTATTCTTTTATACAAAATTACAATAATCACTAATATATATCTATAAATTTCTTATTTAATACTTGTATAATTTTAACACTATAAAATTTTTTAACATCATTCGGAAAACATTTAGAAAATATATCATTTAATTCATCAGAAATAATATATTGCATAATCTTATCTATAGTTATACAGATGCAATTGATAATTATTAATTTAAATTAAAAAATTAAAATATTAAATACTATATATTTTTATAAAAATTTACGTTAAATTATTAATTGTTATGTTATATGACATTATAAATTTAAATTCAAGATACATGTACATACACACATATTCTTTTGAAATTAATAAAATACTTCTCTCTTTAAAATATGTGTTGTATTGAAATTTCAAAGATTAAACAAAATAATACACTTCATTGTTTTCACAATGAAATAATGAAATATAACACATTTGTCTAATATGTTAGAGCCTGTTTTTAATTCTGTACAAAATTTAACAGAGTTGTATATTGTTTAATTATTATAATTATTATGGTATAATTATTCAATTATCGTAATTTTTATTATTGAAACATTTGTTTATTAATAAGTAAACTCAACTTTTAGATTATTTATTTTAAACTATATATTTACATATAAAAACGTACACTTGAATATACATAGATACATTTAAATATAAACAATGATGTATTTAGTAACTATATAATATATTAACATGTTTAATTGTTAAAATAGTAAAAATGAATGAAGATCTTATACAACAAAAATTGAAAGACCTTTACTATCACTAAGTGAATTTTATAAGTGAAATTTGATTAAAAGATTCTATAAAATGATTTATTTTGAAAAATAAATTATGATTATATAATACTTTTTTTACATATTCTTTAACATAAGTATGAGTTTTACAATTTGTTAATTTATTTATTCGTACAAATAAAGTAATAATAATTACATGTAGCAGAAAAAATTTGTTAACGTTATAATTATCATATAAGTGGATACTTCATTTTATGGTTATGTTTTATTTTGTATAGTGTATAATAAAATATCAAAATTTGTAAAAACGAAAATTACAATTAAGTGATTTACATGACATAAATAATGATAATGGATGTTTACTGAGAAATCTTGATCAAGAAATGTATATTGTGTTACACGTAACTTATATCTTCTAGATAAACTCACACAAAATTTTATATATATATATACATTTGTATGTATAATATGACGTATTTTATTTTCTAATATTAATATAGATACAGAAAAATGTATTACATATCAACTTCAAAGTACAAGCAATTGGAACTAATAATATTTTAAATATTAAGAAAGAAAGGAAGATATTAAACTTCAATTATAAGAGCCTAAAACAAAAAGGTGCTTTAATTATATCTAACAGATAGTTTTCATTCTTCTATTATATCTGACAAATGACAAGGTAGCGCTGTAGAATATAAAACATTTTATTCTTACTGTTAATATAATTGTGTAAGTATGACTTTATTATAGAGATACATAATATATTTTAGTTTTAAATAATTGCATTAGTTCATAAAGCGATTAATAATATTATAATTCAATAGGACTACTTAGATATAAAATAATGATTACTGGACCTAAGATATACACAGGAGGTATTATTTTATTAGAAAAAGATAAATTTAGAGAAATTGATGGAAAAACAGAAAATTTATCTATCACTAATATGTAATATTTTAACTTGAACTTTGTAAGTTTTTAAAATAATCAATGAGAATGTATTATTCATGTTTATAATATTTTTAAGTATTTCAACATTGCGAAAACTACTCAGAAAATTCAAACTTCTATAACAATAAAAACTGGGAGATTGATAATTTTTAAGTCAATTTGGAAGAAGTTATATAAATTGAGTAATTAAGTTAGGAAATAGATAACAACACATGTTATAACTATACTAAATAGATTAGAATAACTAGAATAACTTGTCTAGTGTAAGAAATAAATAACAAAATTTTATTCATCCAAAAGATCCAATTAAAAAGAATGACAAATATAAAAAGAATAATATTAATAAAATTTTCGATACAGATAATGAGTCATTAAAAATAATAAATGAAATTCAATATATCGTGTTTACCTGATGTGTATTTAAGAATAACGAAGAAACAGATAAAAATGAAAAAAATTTTGAGTATTATCTGAAGAAAATATTATGAGATCATAATATGAGAAATGATATAATGCAATATTAAAAAACAAAGTGACATATTTTTCAATGGATAATTTAAAATTTGATGATGTTAATGTTTGTAAGAAACACTAGAAAAAAGAATTCAGTAAAAGGATTTAATAAAATATCTAATATGAAAGGAAATTTTCAACTAAGTAAAACATTCTTGTAAAATATTAATTCTGTAAAAGGCAAAAATTGTGTTGAAATATTAAAACTTAATAGGATTAATACAAATGAAACATCATCTACTTCACAAATTAATATGCACGAAGTCAAAAAAAAAAAATTGGAGATAAAAGATCTATAATATGACTTAATATTAATATTTTCAGCAAATATTAGTATATGACAACATATACAGAATTATATACAAAACATAATATTTGTATTTTAGAGATTGATGTTACTACCATTTATTAATTGATTAAAAATACATTACATAAAAAAAATATCAAATCAAAAGAATGGTGCAAAAAAATCTCTGACTTTATAAAAGCAAAAGAATTATATGAACAAATACTAATGGAAATTTTATCTTCATTTGTGATGTAATTAAAGAAACTGTAAAAGAAATAGTTCAGAAACGTTTAAAAAACATTTACAACTGTATAAGAACAATTCACTACATTTGAAAAATTGTCTAGAAAAAATTCTTTTTAGTAATTAAAATAAACAATCTTTAATAAAATTGCAACTATAGATGTTGCTATTGCTTCCAAAGTATTATGTATTTTCTAACAAAATTTTAATATATTTACTAATATGTTTCTGTACTTTTTCTAGGTTATAGAAAGATTTTACGGGTTTAGTATTAATTTTCCAAAAAAAAGGAAGCTTGCAAAAATTAATGATGATATAGAACATGAATTAAGAATGGTAATATTTTAAGATATATTAATCATAATATTTTATCACTCATACATAATTGTATTGTTTATTACATATATGCTTTTATGTATTTTATCTATATATATTTCAATGATGTTTTAGACTTACCATAATGCAAAACTAAAATTGAAACAATTGAATGCTTTGTTAAAATTGAAATTAAAACTAGATCGAAAAATAAAAGTTGTAAACATTAGGTCATCAGGTAAACATCAACAAAAAAGAAAATTGATAAAATAGAATGAAGGTACTGAAGTAACTAAATAAATTTATAAAATAATATATTTATAAAACTAACTAAATTTATAAAATTCTACTTTGTATTATTTGATACAAAAGTTCGTTTATATTATCATTATTATATCATAATTATTTTATATTACTATTGCTCTGATTCCTACATTGTTTTCTATAGCAAATAATAAAGTTGATTTAACAAATAACATTTTAATTACATTACCATATACAATATTATATTTAAAATTTTAATAATCTATTTTTGTATGAATAAATTAATTATTTACAATAATATTCATTACTGCTTTAAATTTGTCCTTGTAAGAAAGTCATGATGCTCCAATTTGAAACTCAAAAGAGAGTAAATTGAAGGGAGGAGTGTAAATTCATTTTGGTTTTTTTTTTAATCCTCTGTAATGGTACTGCACTCCCATAGTACCATATATTGATTATATAAAAGCTATGGGCATTTTGCTATGGCATAGAACAATCGCACCTTACTTCTCGGTATTGTAGAATTTAAATCTAAGTTGAGTGATAAAAACAAATAATAAAAATATTTTTTTTCTTTTTTTGTACTTTATGGATCTAAAAAATGAAATTAAAAATTATACTTCCAATATTAATTTATTGTTTCTATATGCACATTGTTTGTTATAAATGTATTTAATATTATTTATTATTATATTTTAAAAGCTTTTTTATTATTATAAAAATGCTTGCGTTTAACGCCAATCAAATTCAAACAATATTATTGAACTGTTTTAAATATATTTTTTATTTAAATTTGTCGAAGTTCTATTTTTATTATAATTTTAAAAACATTATCAAAATATATTTTTTAATAAGAGTCTAATATAAAAAGTATGACAACAAATTCTTCTATTACTTCTTATCTACAAAATTGGTTTGGTGTTCAATTTATTAAAGAAGTAAAAAGGAGAAAGAAACAAGTTTTATATATGATATTAATAGATGCAAATACTCCAATAGATACAATCCCCACATGTTGTCCTATAACTGCTGTATTTAATATCCATGAAAATGATTCGATGATAAAGAAAATTAAAAATTTTTCTCTGTTTGAGAACGATTAATATACGATAAAAAAGATATCTCTTAGAACAATAAACATAACAATCGAATCTTTTGTCACTGTTAACAAATATTTTACTGTTTACGAAATGAAGGATCGTTTTTAAATTTAATCGAATTTAATAGAATTTTTAAACAAAATGAGAGAATTCTTATTTCGAAAAAAAGCATTTACTGAACAAGAAGAAAAATTCTTTGTTAGTTTGCTTAAATGTTCATAAAAATATTCTTTTTTATAAGAGAAAAGGCATTCGTCGAAGCAAGTTCAAATTAGGAAAATCGTAGGAAATTGCAACAAGAGGGTGAGAAAGAGAAAGAGAGAAAAAAGACTTGATGAATTAGTCATCGCTTTTGAGAGGGTGAGAATAATAAAAGAAGGGGATAGTGATCGAGTTAGGGAGTGGTCGTGTCACATTTTATCTTTGTGAACTTTTCTCTGGTCTTAAAAGGCCAGAAAGGGAAGAATGGTAAAAGGGGGATGGCAACAGATATCCCCAATTTTCTGTCCAATCGAATAAGGGTTGGTAAACAAACAGCTATTGATGACGATGATTATTATGTAGGGTGTGGCAAAAATTTATACACCCAAAATATTTCTATTATTTATAAAAATATACAAAAATATTACATAGAAAATTTAAATGATATATAAGACAGACATAATGTGATATAGATACTTTATACGTGGGTATAGAGGTAAAAAAAATTTCAAAATCATCTCTTCTATTTAAATATGATACAATAATTTTTATTTGTGATAACCACTATTATGATGATTTCAACGTGTTAGTATTAAAAATCTTTAAAGGTTAAATGTAATGATAAAATCAATTTTTAATTAAAATAAAAATAATTATAATTAAAATAAGGCAATTAAAATAAAGTTCCTTACATTATAAATGTTCGAAGTGTTGACTATTTGTATCGATGTAAAGTTACGATTTTTTTTTTGCGGAAGCCTATCCTTCAGTAATCCATTGTCTCACATTTTAATCGACATTTCTTGAATTTTTTAATATTCCACAGAAAGAAATTTAATGGGGTTACGTCTGGAGAACGACATATTCATAAAATTGATCTACAAGTCTTATCTATCGATTTGGACAAAGTTTATTAAATGAGATTGATCTTGATTATCACTGTGCTATTTATCTTAGTAATCAATTGATTACCGATATTCCATGGAATATTGTAATAACGTTGCCATAATGTTTGCGTTTCCTTGCAATGTATTATTAGAATTTAAATACAAGAAACAAATTTTAATACTAAATACAACAGAATCTAAATACTTGCAAGAAGATTTGTATTTACATAGAAATAAGCATTTACAAAAATAAATCCAGGGATAATAAAATCATAATTCCACAATTCGAAATAATAATAATAATTTTATGATCGTTAGTGTTTTTGAATGATCGTTAATATTAATATACTGAAATTGTCATAAAAGCAGCTATCACATAGCGATAAACAAAAAATTTCACTTACAAAGAAATGATCTTAAAATCTCTTGTATATCTCCAGCCACATATAAAATATTTATATCGCATTATACCATGAAACTTTTGTATATTTATAAAACTTTTTCATATTATTGTAGATAATGGAAATATTTTGGATGAATAAAGTTTTTTCTCCACCTTGTATATGAATGTATCCACTAAAACTCGATTTAATATATATTAATAGCTTCGTTCAATAGAACGAACAGCTTTGCAATTGTTGTAAGAGTTTTGACTGAACACTACCAATTACTTTATATTTTTCCAACATGTTTACCTAATAATTTTTTGTAGTATAGTAAATGTAGGCTTATTAGGTGCAGCACGATAAAAAATTTTCTCAGTTCAAAATTAAGACGTCAAAAATAGAAAAAGTCAGACGAAAATGGAATTATATATATGCATAATAATATCAATTAAAATAATTAATATTTATTAACATAAATAATGTTATTAACGTTAATTATAAATATTAGGAAGGTTTTTTTTCAATTTCGTTAACATCAATTCTAAATGACGAACATATATAAATACTGTCCATTCAATTTCCTATCTCTTTTTTCCTTCTTCTTTCTCCCTTCTCTCTCACATCCCCCTCCTTTATTTTTACTCTTAGATTGGTGAAAGGTTTTAATGATACATTTGGACTGTACGCTGATTGGTCTAAGGGTGTTTTGTGAAATATACTGAGATTGGATGTTGCAATGGCTAAAAAAAACTTATAATTATAATGGATTGCGGTTAGACGCCATATTGGTTCGCTTCGAGACAGTATTGGCGGATACACGGACGAATTACAAGTCGTGTGTACTAAAAGCCTGCCTAAGTCGTTAACAATAAACCGTGAGCGTATCATGATAAAGAAGAGTAAGGCCTTCTTTCTCGTTTCCTCTTTCTCTCTCTCTTTCTCTTCTCTTTCTTTCTTTCATTACTCTGTAAAATGGTGTGCTCGAATGAAACAGATGTTTGTAGAAGGGATTCCTGGGAGGGAAAAAGAAAACGTCTTAGCTCAATTGGACATTGATAGATGTAGATGACGCACCGCTGTCGTGTACAAGATATCACAAATGAATAATACAAACATGTGGTACATTCACGTTTTTTTTTTTTTTTTTTTTTTTTTTTAAAAATAAATCGAACCAATTTCAAGGCTCACAAACTTTACAATCTTTGATTTTATAAAAATATACAAAAAATTATCATAAAATATATTTCAATACTTTTATTTAATAATTTTAGGTACATTCCAAAAAAATAATCAACCGTAACCTAACTTATTTATGTATGTAATATAAGTACTTTAGATGATAACATTTCAAGTAATATTTTATATAATGTCATTAGATATAATTGTCAACAACAATAATAGAGAATACAATGATAAGTTATAACTACAGTTCAGTCTAGTTAGATTCTTAAATTAAGCGAGATTAAGAACATATTGATAATTCTTATTTCTATTATATTTGGTCATATTAGAATCTTATTGATATAGTAAAGTGACTTCTGTTTGAGTAGTTTGTTATCATTATGCTTCGTCTATTGCTGTATAAAAGATATTTTCTTAGAATATAGTTAAGATCATTTTGTTTTTTATTGCATTTACAGGATAGACTGATTGTTATATTAATTCTGGCCAGCAAAGCAATCATTTCCCTGGACAAACACAAAAGTTAGGGTTTGTTTTCAGGTTTATAAAATTTGTATAAGTAAACTAACTTTGATTATGATTCTCAGTCCGTTTCCTCATGTCAAACTTATGTGTCGTTATTTATATCGTCTGCATCTCCTTATAAGGACCGTACGTGTATTCATAATAAAACGTTAATTCATAAATAAAACCAGTTTATTATGATTAACTATAAAATTAGCAAATCAGTATGATGGGTATTAAGACAAATAAATATACACATACAAAATTTTAAAATTACAGATCTAAGAAAAAAATAGATTTGATCATATTTCTTTCATTCTATCAATAAAAATCAACAAATACTAAAGGAAAATAATAATAATGATTTTTGTGATTTTGCTCATGAAATCCGAAATTCGTCAAATTGATGCATCTGGTAAATATATATATATATCTGAAATAAAAAATAATACATTTAGCAATATTTTATTTGTAATGTGCCTTAAAACGCAAAGTTTTTTTACATTAAAGTATTAAAAAGTTAAAAAAATATTTTTTTTATATTATCTTTTTTAAGATATTTTTATATTTTCATTTGTTTGTGTATTAATACATCAATAGGAATGTTAAACAAGTAGACCGATACTTTTATAAGGCATCAAACAGGTATTGATCCGATATAAACACTTTTCAATTTGATATAGATTTAAGAAATATCGCTTAATACTAAAAATTTATACCAAGTACCTTTATATCTTTATACCAATTTCAATATGTATCGATATTTTCCACTGAATACTTTAGTACTGACTTGATGGAATATCATCAATAGTATCGGTATTGATCCAATTACTAAGAACGATTAGTAGACCTCTTGCTTACTTTTATACCTAAAGAAGTTATGAAACATTGTATTTCTACTGCAACGGAGAATTGTAAAATAGGAAAGCAAAAATTTTTTTATATTGTTGCGATCCTAATGCTCAATACGACGAACGATTTCCCATGTACGAATATTTTTTACAACAAATACGAAAAAAATAATATCTATATCGTTGTTAATATCGTCGAATATATCGTTGTTAATACCGTAATACAATATCATCGAATCGAAATAATCTTTTTTTAAAATTATTTTTATATCCACAAATCATTCTTGAAGCAAAAAAAGAATCATTCACGAATAATACTTTACAGCATTTCTCATTCCCAACCATTTTGCCATGCGGCCTAATATATTTCTTTCTTCAATATATTTCGTTCCTAAATATTCATAATAAAAAATTCTTTTAAATCCGGTAGACTGGAGTCACTGCATAGTATTTTAAAAATATGGCTGTTATTGCAATGAAACTTCATTTTACCAGAACTTTCTGAAAATCTCTTACAAATTAATCATTTTCTTCCATTTGTTATGAAGTAACAGGTTTCATTTCGCGACTCATTTAAAATTTAACGAGACCAAATATTGAATTGTGATTTATAAGATGAAAAACGCTGCTTTACAAAATCACATGGACCAAAAAGTGATCCCGACGTATAACGAAAAGAATAAACATTATGTCTATCAAATGTTACGAAGGATGAATGAACAAAAGAAAAAAATTACTGATAACAAAAAATCCTACTCCCGCATCCGTTGGTAATACTATCGATGACTCTGTCGGTAAATTACCGATATTGCTCCTACTCACAGTACAAAGCAAAATAATTTATAATAAAAGATTGCGTGAAATATTAAGAAAATAGAAGTTTGGTTCCTAACATATTGGACACATAGACTAATATTTTTTCTTTTCTGCAAATTATTGTTTAATTTTATTACTTATTACTTAACAAAAGTTAAATATTTGATATTATGAAACGTATAATCCTGTAACAAGTGTCCAGTATCTATATTGAATGATTGATAAAGTATCAGTAATCGCGATATCGAAGTAAGCGATTGATCTTTGAGTTCATAACTTCTACCGACCAACTTTTTGTATTCCTGAAACATAACATTATAATTCCATTCGCAACATGTAAGAGGGGGTAATTTGAAACATATTGGCAATTATTTTTATTTCTAGCTTAACAACACATTAAATAAAGTTTAAACCCATATTATTGGCTACAAGTAATGCATACTTCTTGCCCAGTCAATCTTCAAAATTTAAAAACGTCATTAAATTGAATTTATTGCTAATTTTTCAATTAACAAACATTTTAGATGGTCTAAAATTATCATTAAACTTCTTGTTCAAACCATCAATCTTTAAAGTTAAAACATTTTATATTTGAATCTACTTGTCTGATTGAATCATATTGTTTGCACAAATCTGAATTGTGTAGTTCTTGCTTTTCAATACTTAACGAATGTTGTCGAATTTTTGAAATTGCCTTTATTAGCTTTTTTGCTTTTGTCCAAAAACCAAGCCCCATTTTATTGTTGACGGGATTTAGAATATAATTGACACAATCACCTTTACGGTATAAAAATACAGGGAACAAAAAATAATATTAATAGAGAGGATATAAAATAGATTAAATATTTAAATTAAAGCTAGAGAAAACTTAATATATACAATTTGCTTCACAAAATAAGACCGGTTACATTTGCAAACAACATAGATTCTTCTTTTCCAACATTTTTTATTTAACGAACAGACCTATTACATCTCCTTGTATTAAAATTTGTATTCTATATTTTTTTTTTTAAAGAAACATATGTATAGGAATTATACGAACGCATTTTAATGTTAACGATTCAATTATTTTATTCGATTCCTAACGATATTTAAAGAATCGATTGTTCTTATCTTGTTTATTTCCCCATTTTTATTATACTTATGTCTATGTGTATATATGAATAAAGTCTAAAGAACTCAGAAATCTTACATTTCCGATATCGAGCTGAAGTGATATTGAAACCATGGAATTCGATACTAACGTACATTTATTAACGAATAGAAACAAATATTCATTGGATTATTATAAATTCACATATGATTTAAAGGATTCTGTTCCTTTTTCTTTGTTATACATAGGTAATAATTTTTTCTATTTTCTGAAATAGTCTCACTTTATCGTTAGAAACATTTTTTTTCCTTACGTTTTTTGCTACTTGATGTGTCGTTTATTATCGTTCATTTCTCGTTTTATTTCGTCTAAGAATTGTTACAGAAATGTAGGGAAATATTCACTGCTGTTGATTCGTTGATAACACGTATAAATATGAACAATTTTAATAATTGGTCAATGACATGTCCTCAATTCTTTAAACGGTCTCAAATATCCGAAAAAAATCAAAATAATTCATTCATATTTCCTAATTTTAGCATCATCTAAATTATATATCTATACTGCATTCTCTCGATAATGCACCATTTAAAGAAAGATTAATAAATATAAAAATTCCACGAAAATATATGATATTTCTATAATCATTGTGATTATTCCATGGAATGATAAACTTATATTAAATTTTAAGTTTTTCTTTCTTATTATTATCCGTTTTATTCTTTCGCATCCTCTTTAATTTTTCTTCTGGTTTTTTATTTTTGCTCTATACAAATTAATAATTAGATATAGCCTACGACCATTTATATAAATTATAAATGCTGCTCCAATTTATCGACCATCTATTCACGGGATTAGTTATCTATTTCTACCGCTTGATCTACGAGTGAACCCAATATATACACAAAACAACAAAAATAAAATAAGAAAATCTCCGCGTTTCTTTTTTTCAGAAGTAATAACTATATCTATTTACTTATCCATTTATCCTATTTCTTGATTTATTTTTATTAACAAAACTTTTTATTAACCCAATACCTGATAAAATGAAGACAAAAACTTTATCCGAGAGTATTTTCTGTCCCCATTATAAATATTAATGACATGTATACGAAGAATATTGTAATAATATACAAAAAGAAATGACCTATCGTACTCCTGTGTCTTCGTAAATATTATATTAATAGACATATGATTAGAATATTACAGCAATATGTAAAATGTAGATATAAGGCAAACTGTAAGTATAACACGAATCAACAACTTTCAGGATTCAATTGTTACTGCACTTTCCCTACAAATATTATTCTTTATTATTTTTCTTATTAATATTAACCTCATCACCTTCATTATTTTTACTATTGTTGCAATCATTACAACACGTCATATGGTTGAATTGTGAGCAGGCGCAGGAATTTATCCCCACTTTTCAAAGATCACACCCTTTCTCTTTCCTTTTCCTAATATTCTTCACCACAGAAATTTCCTATCCATATTTCTCAAAAACCCATGGCAGATACATTTCGTCACCCGACCTAACTACATTATTGGAAAGTATATACTTGACGCTTAAGAATTATCTACAGCATATATTCGGAGACGAATTTATACCGTATCAGGATTACACTCCAACAGGGCAGATAAAACGAAGTATTATGTCCAAAAAACTTAGATGGTGCACTTATACTAGTGATACGTCTAAACCAATTATTTATTCTACCGAAAAAGTCGTCTTTGTAGATTTGCAAGGCTTTGAACTACAGAACAATTTATTTATATTGAAAGAATTTGCAATCTGTGATATGATAGATAATCTTGTGGGAAATTATGTTTTTCTACCACCATTCCACGAAGATCAGTTATCACGAAAAGACGAAATAGGAGTAAGATACGTAAACTAATCTTCCATTTTATTCCATTATAAACCTGTTTTTATATAAATAATTAAATAATAAATAATAAAATAATTATGTTTTATAGATGGTTAACAGATAACCATCATGGCCTGGAATGGAACAACGGATTCGTTAATTATAACTTAAGATATAAGATTTTTGAGCAGCATTTAATATGCTGAAGTAGTGTTTTAAAAATTTACATGAAAGGGACTGAAAAAATTCAATGGCTGTACGAATTTCTATCCGAGAAGCATAGCAGACTCTTATTGGAAAAACGAATAAAAATATTGAACGTGGAAGATAAAATTCAATATCTGATTTCCACGGAATTGAGCAATAATAAATACCCTAAGTGTTTCCTACACAGGAACAAGAAATTCTGTGCTCTCAAAATCGTAGAAATATTAAAAAAGAAATTAATAGATTATCAAAAGGAAAATACAACAAAGGAATAAATACAAGAATAATCTCCGTTGAAAAAAAAGAAGTAATTCTATAAAATTATATATTTCTAAAAGAAAGGAAAAGAAAAATATATGCGTGATGTAAAACAAATAAAGTACAAAGATATTTAGGATGAGTATATGTGAAAATAAATAAACCCCAAGATTGTGAAAAAAAATCGAAGGGAACAAAGGAGACAGAGACAATAATTAGTCAGAATGTGAAAATTAAAAAAAAATATATATATACATTTTAAGATGAATATGTGTTGATATTGTCTCAAAAATTAAGGCTAACCGTATTTACAACTTTTTGAAAGCAACTTTATAATTAGTGAAATTAAGGAATGCGTTATTTTATATATAAATGATGAACACCGATGATTTTTTTCATTGGGGTAAAAAGGGTAAAAAATTACAATCTCTATTCTGAAATTGATTTTTCAATTGTTTCCAATTGGTAATAATAGTAGCGTAATAATAGCATAGTAATAATAGTATGGAATAAACAAACTTTTTGAAATACGAATCAAGCCGAAATAGAGAGAAAATTTTTATGAAATTCATTTTTTTTGGAACTGTATAGCGACGAGATATTTCAGAATGTACATATCAGTAAAGACTGTTTCAAATTATAAAATTATTTAATTACTTATCAGAAAAATTTCCAGTAGCTGTTTAACTTCAGGAAAGATACAAGCTTCATGTAGTTCCTCATTGTCATCGTTCCCTAACTTTATTATATTATTGTAATGATTAATGATCATTGTAATTTTCTAGAAGAATAAGATAAAATAAAATATTTTAATATTTCTAATACATGATCTTAATAATAGTTTCTCCTACTACTTAATTTAATCCTCATATAAATCATTATAAGTACTTGCGTAATTTAAAGAAAAGATTAAAAGAATATGAACGGAATTAATGTTAATAATCCATACATTTATTTTTTGAAGAGTTTTTATAAATTTATCTATATATACACATATGTAGATAAATTTTATAAATGTTATAAGATATTCTTCATTTGAATCGTAATAATCATGAAGCCGAGCATATATTTCTTTATACTAAGAATGTAATGCATCAATTTTTTGTTTTATCGTAAGTATTAGATAATTTTCTTCTTTTGTTGAAAACATTTATAATTATTTTCTTATTATTCTAATAAACAAACATTCAATTATTAATTAATACAAATATATACATATATAAATATATAATATATATATATATATGTATGTATGTATGTATGTATGTATGTATGTATGTATGTATGTATGTATGTATGTATGTATGTATGTATGTATGTATAGAACATAGTGTCGATTATTTCGTAAAAATGTTATACAACGAAGTTTAATACGTCTTTAAAAATCGCAGAATAGATTTTACAAAAACTTTTACGAAAAATACTTGTTTATATTTATATAATAATTCTTATAATTAGTAAATTATTAAATTATATATCTACCATGTCGATGACAAGTAATACAGATCATTAGAATTGATTGGTAAACACACTTGTATGAAAGACTGCAGCGAACTTACTGGTTTAGTATCTCAAAAACAGTCAAAAAATGTATGACTTCATACGTAATGTTGAGATTTTTCTAAGCGTTTGTATTGTAATTTGAACTTTATTTAATTACTATATTTAATTAGAATTTATCTAATTTCTTATACTCTATTCTCTTTTTCATTACTTTAACAAATATTATGTTCGAAAAATTGTCGCCTTCGACGAATATACGTGGAATATTGAACTTCGTTCCGTCGTGTGGAAACGGTATGATACACAGAATCCAAAGTACCGATCGAACACTTTTATTATATTCAGGCAAAAGGAAGTAGCACAAAAGAACTCAAGGGATCAGAAATAATGCCCAAACTGCCTACGAAGAAATTATATCTATCATATATCTACATACAGAACATATACTATGAAATGTTTTTATAAATTTTCTATTCGTATATAACACGCAATCAATAAGAGTAGAACTTTAATAGCGAGAGAAAAGAAATTCCGTGTATACTACAAAATTCAGGGTCACAAAAGTTTGGGATTGTCACATAAAAATAAACTATAAACAAATTCAAACTCTCGACAAGGAAGAAAACGAATTTGATAATTTGAACGTCAAATTAAATAAAAATGATATGTAAATAATAACTATAAACATTATTATACATTCGAAACGAGTAAATAATACTGTTAATAGATATTAAAAATAAACTATATCTTGTTAGAATTGAGACACTATTATTCGTTGTAATTGTTAATCCAAATGACATATTACAATTGACTTTTATAATAGTAGAAACAATAAAAGCATTCACAAGAACCATGGTCTTTATAAATAACAGCGAACATATCTTTCATATTATTCCGAATACACTTACAATAGAAAAAAACGATATTTATAGTACAAAATATTTTAAAGGCTAACATGCAATAATTTTTCTCCCAAAATTATATAAAACTTAATAATAATATAGTGATAACATTAATTCGTGGTCTCTCATAAAGTACGCAATATAACTATCGGATATAGATTTTTTTTTTACAAAATAAATTTAAAAACCCACAATCAGAATTTTTAGTAAATCCAGGTACAGAAGTAAATCTAATTAAACAAAGTGCTACCGTATTAGTTGATGTTTCAAAAAAGGTAGATTTAATAGGCATTACATTTAAAACAGTGATATCATTACAGCAAACAACGATTAGTTTGAGTTTTTCTGTTAATATCTTTCGTCTGTATCTTTTTATTCGAAGTGTCTAAATTCAATATTCCACTAAAGTATTGTTGTACTAACAATTAAAAGTCTTCTATGATAATCTATTTCTGATAAAATGTCTTGATATCACTTACTTTCATTTCAAGTCTTTTTTCTTTTTTTTTTTTTTTTTTTTTTGAATCAACGCAACATATTTTTGCCTAATTTCTTCATTCTTACTTTGCATGATTTCTTTTAATTTAGAATTTTCAAAATTCAGTTCTCTGTTTTGAATCGAATGAAGTTTACATCATTTCGAATTCACTTTTATAAAAAATACTTAACACATGTGGCTGTGTTAACGAATTCCTTTCAATTCTAATTGAAATTCGTCAAATTGTTTATATAAGATTAACAATTCACTCTCATATTTCTCTAATATTGTTGTTTTGTTATTTAACTCTTCCTTTATCTCATGTAATTCTTTGTTTAAATATTGAACTTGTAAATGCATCGTCCCATCGTTAGATTCTAAAGTATATGTCGCAAGCACTTATTCTAAAGTAAATATCCCGAAAATTTTAAATATTCAAACATTTGTTAACGAGATTTTAATATCATCAGTATTTCTTTAAACCTACGATTTTTTTAGATGAATTGATTCTTTTCGCCATTTTAAATAATAAAGCATATAATATCGAATATTAATTAGCTCGCGATATATGTTGAAAAAACCTTTAGTGATTCACTCAACTATAACAGAACCATATTTCTTTATGTTGTTGAAGTAAAATAATAATATTAAAAAAAAATCATGGAGGACATATTCATCCTTTTCTAATATATTTTTTCTTAAATTTAACTCGAAGAAACAGTAAGGCTTGTTAGAATTGTGTGAATTATTAGATATTTTTACAAATACCTTACGAAATAGAATCATTTTTAATGCAGCACCTTAATACTTTTCTTGTTCTAGAATGGAAATAGAATTTTTATTCTAGAAAAAAAAGAATAGATTTACATTTACAAAAATGCTAGTAATTTAGAAATTTCATAAAATAATTTGAGTAAAGATGATCTTGAGAAAAAATACTTTTCGTTGTCAGTCGTACCCCTTCAAATCGTGTAACTTTGTTCGAAGGACATTTTCTATAAAATCATAAATAATGAAAATATTTAGGTTTGATTTTAGTTTTGATTAAAATATTCCGCTCTGTATATACAAATGGCGAAAGTTCCACAACAGCTAATTATTCCAGAAAATATTGATACATATATTAGAAGAATGTTCTGTTCAAAAAGAAAAAGAATTAAACAATCATGATCGACATAAAAATTTTTAATGGAAATCCTCAGTTTTTATTATGTATTATTATACCCATAGTCAAAACGTTTTCAAAACACTACTAATATAGGTCTCTTGCATAACTACTAGTGAAATGTTAAACTTCAAAGTCGATGTTGATCTTTACCGGGTATTTCGAGGTCAACCTAAGATTAAATAAATATTTTATATGTATATATAAATTATAAAACTATTATATATATGTAAAAATAATTGTTCTATCCAACTTTCATCGTCTTATAAGTCACATCGATCAGATTCTTAGAAAAAAAAAAACAAAAATTTTATAAAAAAAAGATGAAAATGCTGCCAACAGTTCCATAAACTTCCTCTACAGTATTGATCATATAAAACGCCATGATCATATCCAAAAAAAAGTAGATGAAGGAATTGAAGAAAAAGAAGTTATAATGATAATATATTTTACAAACGACGGAAAATTTTATTGGAAAAGAATTAGACAAGGTCGATCGAACGTACGATTATTCAGTAATATATGTCTGCATGTGTATGGTACTTGAGATCAAATAAAATAATAATTGACAACAAATGAGTATTACTTTGAGAGTAAAAAAAATTTTGCTCCTCATATCCAAACAAATATTGTCTCAACGAAATGTATCTTACATGAAAGATAAATAGAAATTTATTATATGTATGTTCGCGTAATATTGAAAATAAATTTTTGTCAAGAACATCTGAAAGATGTAAAACTTTGTTGAACAAAATTTAACTCTATTTATTGAATTGACATACATATATCCAATAATGCGTAAGCCATATACAAGTATGCGCGTATGTGGGTCAGAAAAAGAAAGAGAAAAAGAGTAAGAGAATTTCACCATAGCAACAAGAAAAGATTCAATCGTAGTTCCAGATCGATTAAGAACGTAGTGGGAAAATATGGTGGGAGAGCTCAAATTGTGTTTACAATCTTCGCAGTAGAAGTAGTTCTATGTGAAATTGAGAAAGGATGACTCATCAATAATCTAAGGGAGGGAATATAAAACACCTTGGATTTTGTTAAACAATAGATACGAAGATTGTAAAGACGATAAAAAATTAGGCGAATATGAAAAATCTATCCTTTGAAATTATTAATATATTAAAACTGGAACTATTTATTTACTGAAACTATTAATATATATTATATATTAAGACTGTTCATGATCTCTAATTTTATAATGATTTATTCGAACAGTAAGTCCAGGCGTAATTCTCGATCGATTTTGATAAACAACGCCTTATTTTAAAAGTTGAAGATCAAAAGGAAAATATAACTTTTTGGAATTTTCGAAAAAGCTATATTTTCTTCGAATAAAAATTTCTATTAAAAAATTTTCGGTACTTTTTCAGGTACAATTTATGTATAAAAGTAAACCAACATATTTTGATTTCTTTAAAAAATAATATTTAATATATAAATACATATATTCAATAGTTATTATTTTTTATGAAATATTTAACAAAATCTTGTTATTTTTATTTATTATTTTTTATATATTTATATTCTTACGTATCGTGAAAAAAGCGTTTATTTGCAATATTGCGTCATATTTAATAGATTGTTTTCAAATAAATATGAAAAATTAAAAAGCACGAGTCCACAACATACTCGTTCATACGACATCGAATCGGTTTTCTCTTTCTAATCGGTCATATTACCGTCTTTTACAATGACACATATATTTTAGATCTACATACATGCTCATATTACATTTATGTCAACCATACGCAGTAAAATCACAGATTCGGCAATTTTTTAATTAAATTTTATAAATAAAAAGATGGTTGCTGTTCGGTAAAAAAAAATGAATAAGTCATCGGTAGCGCATATATTTTAATGACATCGTTTAGATGGATTTACAAAAATCGAATTTCAAATAACAAAAAACCGAATTCTGTGAAAATTATAACCGATTGACGACAATTTAACTAAATCATCGATGTGGTTAAAATATGGGTTATTCAATACCTACTCAAATCCAAATTAACCCAACTGTAATGTTATCCATATGAAGAGTCTGATCAACACAAGCTTATATATCGATATGATAAGGTCATGTTGTGGATAATGCTTTGCATAGTATTACATTTATGTTCATATTTTATCCATATGTGTCGAACAAAGGATAATGAACAGTGTTAATGATAAAAATCTGAAACTACGATAAGGTAGGAGCTTATTAAGTGATCGATGTGTACATAATTCCAATAATCTCATATAAGCCTGAAAAATGTTCAGTCTATAATGTTTCAGATGAATCGGTCTCTAGCGACACTTACGGAAAAAATATAAACTAAAAGCACGTTAGCAAGTCCTGTTCATTTTCTCAATTCATCGAATTGGTATCAATTTACTTCTATAGGATTCTTCCTCCATCAGTGCGCATAAATCGATAAATTAAGCTGACATTAAAACATTAGAACTATGATCATCAATTTTTACAGAACGATTACTACGAATCGATTTTGTAAGAAAAATGAAACATATGATTGTTAGATTGATAGATGGATGCTCTTCTCATATTCATTTAAGATTATGTATGTATTATCTTTTTTACCTTTGCCTAAAACAATTTATTATAACAATAAATTCTTAATAATGTTATTTAGAAGAAACTAATGCGTATATTTACATTCCGTTACAAAAACTATTATAATTCCTCGTCTTGCTATATTGCTCTATGGTCATCAAGATCATAATTTAGACACACAGACATCATTTCATGGGTTCAATCAGGCTAATAATGAATTTCTATATCTGATATGTGATAAATAATTGAATAATATATATGTTTGGAATAATGACGCAATACGTATAAACATCGAGTCAAATATAGCAGATGATATGAAACGGTTTGAATAAAGTGATACACGAGAAGACTAGAAAGATTTATGTGTTAGTTTTGAAGGAAGATAAAATAACGAAAAAACGAAGCATTAACTAATAGACGCACTAGAATAAACATTAATTTATTCTAGACGATAACCATCAGTGATTTATTAAAATCCATAATATATGTCTAAATAAATTTATTTGAAAAATTACTAATTTTAGAAATGTTTGTCCAAAAATCTACAACTTATCAGTTCAAAATAGTAGTATAAATAAGTAAAGGATAAGTAAATAAAATGTATGCATCATTTTCTCGATATAGTATTGCAAAACGATTTAATCATACCTGTATGAAATCAATGTAATACGTATTACCGAGTTCTACGCTATAAATTCTCCTGATTATTATTTATGTCTGATTTTTATGATTGCTTCAATCGACAGATAAGCTTTCTTATACGAACATTATTATATCCGTTTTTCCTAATAGGTTTTTATTTGCATGAATATTACTCTCGAATATTATTTATTTTTTCGGCATGATTTTTGCAAAAATAATAATTTTTAAAAATCTGATATGATTTTCTCGTGTGGAAAACTTTTATCTTTAGAATAAGCTTTTGATCATTTAAATCAAACAAAAATATAATCATGAGAATTCATGATGTAAAATCTTTGCAAACGCATAGAAAGAGAATACGGAGAGAGCTACGCATCACGCCTTTCCGTTTCCTTTTAGGGAATCGATCAATCCCACATAGAAAACAACAAATATATAAGTCGTGTGAGCACAAAGTAGAAGAGCTTAGATTGTTTTCACACGAAAGTGAAATAGCACCTTTCTAAATAAAAGGAAAATGGTTAGAAAGAAGGTTTATCCCATGAATTTTCATGATCGAAATTTTTCTACTATTTTGATGATCAATACTTCGTTCAAAAGATAAAGGTTTTCCAAACAAGATTATCTTTTCAGATTTTAGAATGATGTTGCTCTATTTGCAAAAATCACATCTAGAAATAAATAATTTTTAACAGTAATTTTCATGCAAATAAGTTTATTTTGAAAATCTGAAGAGATAATCTCATGTGAAAAACATTTATTTTTCGAATAAATTTCGTAATCTCTTTTTAATATATAGGAGAAGAACTTCCTTAAACTAGTCGACACAGTATCATCGGATCTGTATTAAATAATGTACAAAAGTTTAATATAGAGTCATGAATAAAGAGATTATGTTTTATTATTTACTTATTATACATTTTTCAATTATTTTATATTATTCTAAAGAGTTTATAGAATTATTTTAAATAATAAAGTATTTAATATATTTCTTTTTCACTTTCTGTTATAATTTGTTTATGAGAAATTGAAAACACACATATTAGTAATTTGACCAGTTTTTATAACTTATATTTGAAAAAATCAGCATTATCGAATTTTTAGGTTGTGCATATCCGTAATTAGAAATCACAGGAGTCAATATAGAATTTTTTATTATTTATGCATCGCTAAAATTAAAGTAGAATTTTAGATACAAATTCTATTGTCCATTTGTGACTATTGCATTTGTTGAATTTGTCAGAAGTGTTATTGCTGGCATGAAAAAGTTTCATATATTCACGACTATTCAATCAGGAAAAAATCAGAGAATGATGCAATTACTATAACCAAATAAAAATTTGCAATTCATTGATCTATAAAACTGATTTTGTACAAAAATTCATCATTGAAACAAAAAATGTATGAATTTGAAGGTGTTACATTCAAATTGAGAGAAAAGATTTATTTAAAAAATTGGAAAAATTTTTGTGAATAAGAAAATACAAGATTTTTGTGAAAAATTATCTTTCCTTTCTTATCAATTCAATCACTTTTCTGTACTTGATAAAGGAGCTGAAGTATTGTTCTTGAATGACGATATCTTTCAGCAATTTCTTGTAAAAAGTTCAAAATTGTTAAGAGAACTTGCATTGAAATAATAATAGTGAAAATTATAATGTAACGAATTATATTAATATGTCAATTATAATGTAAAAATTCTTTCAAATTCTTATCTATTCAAAATTTCAGGTAACTATATTCTTAGTTCTTATGTGTTCTTGATGCATTTGTATTCTAATATATTGCTAAACTATCATAATTAAAAAAAAATATTAAATTGAATAAAAAAATTTTTAATACAAAAGAGCTTCTTTCAATTTTATTTGAAGATGTATTCTAGTTTTTCTTAAATATAATGTTTGTATATGTTAAAACTGAATCAAAAACATTAATAGAACAGTATTAGATGTTTCAATTTAAAAAATTTTATTTTACATTAAGTTAAGAAAATACGCGTGAAATTTGACAGTAACTAGAATATAAACAGATGATATAAAGTTATAAAGTTAGTTAACTTTGCTGACTATTTGTATAGAATATTATTTAATTTCATATGAATTATTAATACATTAACTTATTATTATAATTGATAATACCATATGATGACATACAAAATATTTTAAAGATACTTATTACAATTGAAATCATTTATTCGATTTTACTTGTTTTTCATTGTCAAGAAATACCAAGTTAAGAGTTCAATGATTGATTCGGCAGACTTTTATTGCAGCTCTCTCCAAAAATTTTTCCAAATTCTCATCTATTCAAAATTTCAGGTAACTACATTCTTAATTCTTATGTACTCTTGATTGCATTTGGCTTATATGCTCTGATGTACTGCTAGATTATCATAATTAAAAAAAAATATTATTAATTTCAGTTCCGTTATCATATATTGGATATTCCAATTTTTGAAGTAAGTTATACTTACAGCATTGTTCTGTTTTACAAATAGATTCCTCCAATATCTCGATAACAATTTTGCAACCATATAGTAATATTAGTTATAATCCTGGAAATAATATGAAGGTACATTAAAAAATTATTTTACAAAAATATTTTGACATCTCAACATATACCATTCTAATTCTTTCAATTATCACATTTTTATCCTTAAAATCTATTATTTTTTATCCGAATACTAATTAAATCCAAAAATAATATTATTTTATATTTTGGTGATAGATTTATACAAATAGCTAAAGCAATTGCAAAATTTACAATAATATCATAAGTTGTATTTTAATCAGGATCAAAGAAATCGGTAATAAAATTTTCTGCATATTAAAAAATGCACAAAACTCAATTGAAATAAAAAAAATTTTTGTATGATTACTATCAAAATTTTAAGAAATTAAATTTTACCTTCAGTATCTATATTATACCAATAGTAAACGTTACAAACTACTAATATAATTTATTTTCAAGTTTTAATAAAACATAGCTATAAAAAATTATCCTAGATAAATAATTTATATATTCTTCTTGTTCTATTGTACTTTCGTTTTTAATAACTACCTTATTAATACATACTTGTTATAGTATCACAGTTTTAACATGATATTATGATTATCAAAAGTAGCTTCTTAATAGTTTCTAAGTAGTAAACTTTTACTTTTTTCCACTAGTCTATATTTTTTGGCCTGGACTGTACTTTATATTTATCTGATTAAGAATAAATTCCAGAAGATTCCTTCAAAACATATATAATTAAATAACATTGTACATTGAATATTGTTAAGCAAATGGTTTCCTTTTCTCTTTTATTCATTCTTTTTTTGCTTTGGCATATTCTTTCTTTGCTTGCTCTATATTTATCATTTTTTCATTATTCTTGCACATTTCTTTTTTTTTCCATAGTTATAAAATAACTTAACAATTCAATTGCAAATTACAAATATAACGTCATCTTTCTAGCCTTTTGATTAATAGTTATGAACGTTTCATATGCCAAAGTTATTCAATTTTTGTTTTTACACATATTTTATTAAAACTATAGCGACATTTATAATAGAAGAATTTTAATGATTTTAATTTCTTTCTCATATAACCATTGCAGCTGATATCTAACGTGTCGCCATCGCGCGTCCTCCTATCAAACTTTATCTCTTTCTAACTCATTTTTTCCCATATTATGTAAAAAACTTGTTATCACATGAATAATTTTTTCTAACTTTTATTATCACCATCTTTTTCGACAGTTATAATTTTATTAGGAAAGCACAGTAATTTATGCATTTCGTTTATTGAATACATTACTTTTTACTGATTTTCTTACTCAATTTCGTTATTTTCATTTTGAAAGTGCTGATATGTTTTGTATAAGAAAGGTACATATTTTTGGTTAATAATGAAATAGGAATTTATCACATATTTCATTTACCTAAATATAAAATATGTTATTTTTCATTTTCTTTTATATATTATTAAATTTATATTATATCTATTTTTATGTTTCTTTAATAAAATTCAGTTTCTTTATTAAATTTTCCTTCATTTGATGGGAGATTACAACACACAAAACAAGAATTTTTTAAAAGAAATCTGTAATGCTTTAATCTCTTTTTAAACCCAGCAATATCGTTACATTTCTGTATTAGTATTTGTATTTTTCTTATTCTCGATATTATCATAAAGCGAGAATCATAGAAGATTATACGAAGTGGGCGGTACTAGAATAACTGCAATAAAGGACCTCAACGTTCTTTATCTATCTTCTTGCTTGTTCTCTCTCCTGATAAGATGTCATGACTCCATGGAACCAATGCTTTTCCCACAGATATATACGATGTATTTACTCATTACCGACGACACCATTTCGAAATACAGAAACTTAATTTTACACGATCTTCGGTTTATGACGACGCAATAGTCATAATGATTTCGACTTCACGAGTGATGTACGCCGTGGTTAAGCGTTGAAAAAATTTGATAATAATGCAGTCCTGCTTCATTTATTCGCATATGTAAATGACGATGACGACAACGATTTTGTACTGCCACGAAATTAGATTATTGTAAATATGACATATTTATTTCAAACACTGACTTAATGTTTTAAAACACTGATCCAATGCCACAATATATAAAATATATTTGTTTTATTTTAATTTAACAAACAGACCTGTTACATCTTGTATTAAAATTTGTATTCTCTCATTGTTTTCTAAAGAAACATTTGCATCGAAATTATACAAATGTGTTTCGTTGCTAACGATTCGATTATCTTACTTAAGATTCCTAATAATATTTAAAGAATTGATTGTTCTTATTACCTTTACATTCCATTTTCGTTACACTTATATATATGTTCCGAGAGAATAAAATCTATAGAACCAAATAATGTTACGTTTTCTATATCGTGTTGAATGATGGTGAAACCATAGAATTTGATGTTAACTTACATTTATTAAGGAACAAAAACAAATTATCAGTAGCATATTTAGAATTCTCATATGATTTAAAGGTTTCTTTTCCTTTTTCTTTATTATACATAGTTAATCATTTTTTTTGTTTTCTGAGACAGTGTCACCTTATCGTTAGACACATTCTGTTTACTTACGTTCTTTGTTACTCGATCTCGTGTATTACCGTTCATTTCTCGTTTTATTTTGTCTAAGAAATGTTACAAACATGTAGAGATACATACACTGTTAATTGGTTGATAACGTGTATAATTATGAATGATTTTAGCAATTGCTAAAATATGTTCTCAACTTTGTAAACGATTTAAGATATCCGAAAAAAATCGAAATGATTGATGAACACTTTTTAATTTTCGTATCATCTAAATTATATATCTATACAGCATTCTTTCGATAATTTAAAGGATATTAAAAAAAAATAAAATAAAGCTATTTAAAGAAATATTAGTAAATATAAAATTTCTAAGAAAATATATGTTATTTCTGTATTAGTCAAATACGATTATTCTGTGCAGTGATAAATTTATCTCAAATTTTTTATGTTTCTTTCTTATCATTATTCGCTTTGTTCTTTCGCAACCTTTAATTTTTCTGCTTGTATTTCATTTTACCGATTAATAATTAAATAAAGTCTACACACATTTATATAAATTATAAATGTAATTTATCGATCAGAAATTCACGCCATTAATTATCTATTTCTTCCAATCTACTGCTTTATCCGCGAGTGAAACCAATACATATATTAAGCAACAATAGTAAAGTAAGAAAACTCCACGTTTCTTTTAAACTCGTTCTTTTAGATTTTTTTTTATTTCTTTCTTACCTTTCAGAAATTCACATTCCTTTTCCTTTTTCAATCATGCGAGCTGTAAAATCTGACAAGATGTAATAAAGAAATATGAAAGAGAAATGATATCTATATCCATTTATTCATGCATTTATCCTTTTTCTTATTAATTTTTATCAATAGAACTTTTTATAAATCGAATCCTAATAAAAAAGAGACAAAGAATTTATCCGATGTTATTTTTATGTCTCCATGATAAATACTAATTAGATGGATGTGAAGAATATTATAATAATATATGAAAAGAAATGGCCTATCGTATTTCTGTGTCTTCAGAAATGTACATTAATGGACATATGATATTGGAATATTATAGTACATATAAATTGAGGGTCGAAAAATAGTAGATATAAAGTTAGTTGTAAGCATAACAAAAATCAAATAACACAATTAATAATTTCAGGATTCAATTGTTACTGCACTTTCCCTACAAATATTATTCTTTATTATTTTTCTTATTAAAATTATTATATTATTATTATATTCATCACATTCATTATTATCACTATTATTGCTATCATTACTACACGTTATATAGTTGAATATTACGCAGGCACAAGAACCTATCCCCACTTTTCAAAGATCACGCCTTTTCTCTTTCTTTTCCCAATTTTTTTCTCCACAAACATTTCTTACCCACATTTCCCAAATACCAGTGTAGAAGCATTTCGTCACTCGATCTACTTACACTATCTGAAAGTATACACTTGACGTTTAAGAACTATCTACTATATATATTAGGAGACGAATTTATAGCGCATCCGGATTACACTCAGGGCAGATAAAACGAAGTATTATGTGTAAAAGATTTAGATAGTGCACTTATACTACTGATACGTCTAGAGTAATTATTTATTCTACCAAAAAAAAACCGTCTTTGTAGATTTACAAGGCTTTAAAATACAGAACAATTTATTTGTATTAAAATAAATTTACTATCTGTGATATGACAAAAAATTTTGTGGCAAATAATGTTTCTACCACCATTCCACAAAGACCAATTATCACAAAAAGAGGAAATAGGAGTAAGGTACTTAAACTAATTCTCCATTTTATTCCATTATAAACTTGTTTTTACATAAATAATTAAATAATAAATAATAAAATAATAATATTTTAATGATGGTTAATAGATAACCATCATGGCCTGGAATGGAACGAAGGATTCATTAATTATAAATTAAGATATAAGATTTTTGAGCAGCATTTGATATGCTCAAGTAGTGTTTTAAATATTTACATGTAGGGGACTGAAAAAATACAATAGTTGCATGAATTTCTGTCAGAGAGGCATAGAAGATTCTTATTAAAAAAACCAATAAAAATATTGAACATAGAAGATAAAGTGCAATTTTGTATTTTTAAAATAATACAAATTTTAAGGTAGAGATTAATAGATTACGGAGAAACATTTGATTACAACATATATGCAGAAATCAACTTATATTGTACTGGTTGCACTTGAAAAAAGCGGATAAAACACAGTATTGTGACCCAAAAATATAGACGATGCCCTTATACTAGTAATTTGTCTAAACCAATTATTTATACTACCAAAAAAGCTCTTTTTGTAGATTTTCAAGGTTCTAAAATATAGAATAATTTATTTGTATTGAAAGAATTTGCTATCTGTGATGTGACAGATAATCTGGTAGCAAATTATATCTGTCTATCACCATTTCACGAAAACCGATTATCATGTAAAGACGAAATAGGAGTAAGGTACTTAAACTAATCCTCCATTTTATTCCATTATAAACTTGTTTTTACATAAATAATTCAATAATAAATAATAAAATAATGATATTTTATAGATGGTTAATAGATAACCATCATGGCCTGGAATGGAACGACGGATTCATTAATTATAAATTAAGATATAAGATTTTTGAGCAGCATTTGATATGCTCAAGTAGTGTTTTAAATATTTACATGTAGGGAACTGAAAAAGTACAATGGCTGCATGAATTTCTGTCAGAGAGGCATAGCAGACTCGTATTAAAAAAACCAATAAAAATATTGAACATAGAAGATAAAGTGCAATTTTGTATTTTTAAAATAATACAAATTTTAAGGTAGAGATTAATAGATTATGGAGAAATATTTGATTACTACATATATGCAGAAATCAACTTATATTGTCCTGGTTGCACTTGAAAAAAGCGGGTAAAACACAGTATTGTGACCCAAAAACATGGACGATGCCCTTATACTAGTAATACGTTTAAACCAATTATTTATACTATTAAAAAAGTGTTTTTCGTAGATTTTGAAGATTTTAAAATATAGAATAATTTATTTGTATTAAAAGAATTTGCTATCTATGATATGACAGATAATCTGGTAGCAAATTATATCTGTCTATCACCACATCACGAAAATCGATTATCATGAAAAGACGAAATAGAAGTAAAGTATGAAAACTACTTTTTTATTTAATTTCATTACAAATTTGTTTTTTATATAAATAATTAAGTAATAAATAATAGAATAATATCAACATTCGATACCCTCAAGTGGTATTTTAAGTATTTATATGAAGGAACTGAAAAAATTCATTGTCTGGACGAATTCTTGTCAGGGAGGCATAGCATGCTTATATTGGAAAAACAAATAAAAATATTAAATATAGAAGATAAAATGCAATACCCGATTTCCAAGGAATTTGAGAATAATGAATATCCAAAATGTTTTTTACACAGAAGCAAGAAATTTTGTACTTTAAAAAGAGTACAAATTTTAAGGAAGAGACTAATAGATTATAGAGAAAGATTTAATTACTACACATATTCGGGGACTAACTTATATTGTCCTGGTTAAACTTGAATAGGTTGGGTAAAACACAGTACTGTGTCCAAAGAACTTAGATGATGCACTTATACTACTGATACGTCTAAACCAATTATTTATTTTACTAAAAAAACCGTCTGTATGTTGTTAGAAGGCTTTAAAATACAGAATAATTTATTTGTATTGAAAGAATTTGCTTTCTGTGATGTGACAGATAATCTGATAGCGAATTATATTTGTCTACCACCATTTCACGAAAATCAATTATCAGTAAATAAGAATAAGGTACGTAAATTAATCTGTCATTTAATTGTATTATAAATTTGATTTTATATAAATAAGTAATAAATAATACAATAATTATATTTTATACATGGTTAACATAATCATCATGACCTGGAATGCAACAATGGATTTATAAATTACGACTTACCGTATAATATTTTCGAGCAATATTTGATACCCTCAATGGGTATTTTAAACATTTATATGGAGGAGATTGAGAAATTCTTTGCACGAATTTCTGTTAGATAGGTATAAAAGGCTTTTATTGGAAAAATGAATAAATATTTTGAATTTATAAGATGCAATATAATTCCTGATATGTACTTAATTAAACAATAATGAATACCCAAAATATTTTTTGCATAGAAGCAAGAAATATTGTACTTTAATGATAGTACAAATTTTAAAAAAGAAACTAATAAATCATGAAACATTTAATTACTACACATATTCAGAGACCAACTTATATCGTGCTGCTTGCACTTGAACAAGGCATATAAAACACAGTATTATGTTCAATAAACTTAGACGATGCACTTATACTAGTGATACATATGAAACAATTATCGATTATATCGAAAAAGCCATATTTGTACATTTACAAAGCTTTAAAACAAAAAATAATTTGTTTGTTTTATTAGAACTTGGATAGTGCACTTATACTTGTAATATTTCTGAATCTATGATTCATTATATCGAGAAGGATTTTTAATGCTTTAAAAATAAAAAATAATTTATTTAGTAGTATCGGGTAAACAATCTTTTGAAAGTACAAATCAAGCAATATAGTACAAAAATTTCTATGTTATCAATTTTTTGTTAGAGCTTTATAATGATAAAACATCTGAGGGTATAATAAAAAAAATTAATAATAAAGAGCAACTGTTTTGAATTATGTTATTATTTAATCATTTATCAGAAAAATTGCCAATGTATGACTCAGATGATACTAGCAATCTTTGAGTAGTTCCTAAAATCGTGAATTCATTATTAATATTACTAAGATTATGATACATTTTTCTATTAATGATGATAAAAATATTAATGATTGTTGTAATTTTATACAAAGAATAAAATACAATAAAATATTTTGATATCTCTGATATGTAAACTAAGTAATTTTGATGGATAAGAATTAACAGATTGAATAACATATTCATATATCATAGATACGAGATTAATTTTTCTCTTTTAAGAGAATTATAAGATAACTATTGTAATCACAAGTAGTACTTTTATGATGAAATTGGTATGAAAAAAGTATAAAATATATAGATAAATAGAATATTGAATGTTCCCTTAGGTATAACACTTTGGTATTCGCTCTTTTACAAAACTTCTGACTATGATTATAACTAACTTATCCTGTACTTAACCTAACAACTATTCCTCATTTTCCCTTCTATTCTAATGCTATACGATATTATATTAAAATTCTTGACCAATGTTTTGAAATTACGAAGGAAGTTGTAGGTTATCCTCGTTCATTGCATCAAACATTGCACTTCCGCTCAAAGTACGACTTCAGCGATAGGTGTGGAGAAAATATGAATTACATATACGAGCGAAGAATATAATATAATAATAATAATATTGGGTTGGCAACTAAGTGATTGCGTATTTTAAATAAGAAAGAAAATTCAAAATTTTTGCTTAAAAATATAACTTTATTCAGTTAGGTATTGTCCGTTTTTGTCGATGACCTTTTGCCATTTTTCAGTCAGTGTCATAATTCCATGTTCATAAAACTTGATTTTTATCAGCAGAAAACTGAATTAAATGTGAATTTACATTATCAGCGTCATTAAAAATTTTACCATTTAAGGAGTTCTGCATAGAACGAAATAAATGGTAATCTGAAGACGTAAGGTCAGGGCTATATGATGGATGTGACAACACATTCCAACCTAGTTCCAATAATTTTTAGCGCATGACCAAAGATGTGTGGGGCTTTGTATTATCATGCTGGAAAACACAGCCTTAGAATTTTCCAATTCTGGCCGTTTTTCTTGGACTGCATTACACAGTTTGGCGAGTTGTTGAATGTACACATTTGAATTAATCGTTTGGTTTTTTGGTAAAAGTTTAAAGTACAGAATTCCTTTATAATCCTATCAAACTGACAGCATAATCTTTTTTTGGTAAATTTCAGCTTTTGCTGTCGTCTGGACTGATTCATCTTGCATCATCCATGATCTTTTCGGATTAACGTTGTTATAAACCACTGTTCGTCGTCAGTAATCAATTGTTTCAGAAATGGATCAATTTTGTTGCGTTTTAGAAGCAAATCGCAGATGCTAATGCGTTGCGTCAAATGAATTTCCTTAAGCTGATGAGGGACTCACCATCAATCGAGTTTCGTGACATATCCAAACTGTTTTAATTTTTTTTTAATGCACGTACGTGATATATTAAGCTCCTCTACAATCTCACGTGTTATGCCATGACGATTTGAATTGATAATGACCTTGATATGGGTCTCATCAACTTTAACTGGATGGCCAGATCGTTGCGCATTTTTCAGTGAAAAATCACCAGAACGAAATTTGGCAAACCAATTTTGATACTGCTCTTCTTTTAAACCTTCATTCCACACGGCACATAACTTCTTGTGTGCTTGCGATGCGTTCTTGCCTTTTCGTAAATAATACAATAAAATGTGTCTAAAATATAAAGTGATACATTTTTTCTTCTTTTATTATCATGAATTACTATCTTCATATGTGTCATGATATATATATTATAA
This sequence comes from Vespula vulgaris, assembly GCF_905475345.1. Classification (NCBI taxonomy): domain Eukaryota; kingdom Metazoa; phylum Arthropoda; class Insecta; order Hymenoptera; family Vespidae; genus Vespula; species Vespula vulgaris. Next base: position 3,669,353 of record NC_066605.1, read on the forward strand.
GCATATTTTTCTATTTCTTCTTCTTACTGTTCTTATTATTATATTATTATATTACATATTATTATTATAGTAGTAATAGTAATAATAGTAATAATATGAAGTGAACTCCTACAGAAGAAAATACAACAAAATAGCGCTGGCAGAAAAATCTCGTAGATAATGTGAAAACGAACTTGCGTTTTTAGTCTTTAAAGGAATTTATCTTTGGTCTATTATCTATATTTATCTTTAGTCTATAAAAGAATTTTTTAGTCTATAAGAAGAACTTATCCTTTTAGCCTATAAAATCTAAAAGGAACTATAAATTGTTCAAAAATTGAATAATATTCTAGAAATTTAGATTCATTGATATGAACGATTAGATACGTATTTCCTTATTTTTGCAATAAAATCACCTGTCCAAAGCATATTAAAATAACCGAGTGAATTATTTTGGTTTCTAAGTGCGAGCATCGTGAAATGCATTTCTTTGCATTTGGAAACATTTAGAAACTTTGCTATTTATGTACACATAGAAGCAGGCAATTATTATTTCACGGAATAAATATACCATCTAAGCGTGTGTATGAAAATCAGTAATGGGAATACGAGCTTCTCCTTTACCATAAATTTCGAGAGGCGTCACAGTGCAAAACATTTTTTTGCGAAAAATGTCGAAAAGTAACATTTATGATAACGATAAGAATAGGCGTAATTCTTGATCAATTTTGATAAACATGGTTTCATTTTAAAGAAGAAGGTTTAATTTACCGGTTCTACTTTTCGAATTTTTAAAAAACATTTTATGCTTGTGAATAAGCTATTCTCGAAAAAATTATACGCGGATTATCGAAGAGAATTTTTTTTATCGTCAATAATAATATGCTTTTTTGTTTTAACGGATTGTTGGTATCGCACAGACATAACCTCTTCTTTAACTTGTGTTGCCACTTTTATTTCTTTTTCGCTTGCATCACTTTTCTTAGGCTAAATATTATAATTCCAATTGCAGTCGAATAAATCTTTTATTTAGAGAGACAAAAAGAGATACAAAAGGAGATGCTCTTCTCGTCCACGAGCTGTGGAAGAAACTTAAACAGGAGTAGAAGAAACTCGAGTTGGAGAGGAGGCCAAATGACGAACGAGTTACACGACAGAGACGTCGTCCCAGTATTTCACAGGAGAGATTAATTATTAATAATATATAAGTATTAATGATCCGGCTAGAGAAGATTTTTCGACTGAGGCGAATGAAATGAAAAATATGTTTTTAGAAAATTCTGCCGGATAAATTTCCGTTTTAGTAGATGCTTCGGAAGAGTTAGGAAATCTGGGTGGAAAAGATATTAATAATCATCAAAAAATATAATGAAAGGAAGTACTGCAATGAAAGAAAAAGGAAGAGAGAGCTACACTGAGTATCATCGATTTCTCGGAAAATATAAAAAATATTGGTTCTTCCTTTGGGCGGGGCAAGTTTGTGCTCCAACTGAATATCAGGTCGATCATCAGATGGGTTAGCTTCGCTATAGTAATCTACCGCGTCTCCATACCTATGGTACTGTAGCCTACAAGGAGAAAGCGCCTAGGAGTATTTTTTCTGGAGGGAAAGTCAAAAAACGGGTCCTGCTTTCTTTCATAGAGGTCTCACGGTTGGAACTAAGAATTTCGAGAGATCTTGTGGAAAAGTGGAAGAAATGCTGTCAATGGGTATTCTGAAGCCAGAGATTTTTGAACAGATAGAAGTTGGAAGAAGTCTGCCAGGCGAAGATCTCAATTATCCAAATGACAACTACGGAAAAGGAGGATAGTGTTATGAATAGACCTAGAAAAGTTCAAAGTAAACTTGGAATTAGAAGGTCGTTTCTAGGTATCAAGTTTATTTTGAAAGATAACAACGGCTTGTCGTCTGTTTTTTTAAGGAAATTTGGTTTGAGAGGACGTGACTCGTGAAATTATTAAATATCTTTTTTTTTATTTATAGAGAAGAAAATATATTAGCTTTATATTCTTTCAGCCTTTGCGCATTTGTTTGTAAAGATTCTATGGATTTCTTGCATCGTCTTCAATTGAATCGATTATAATTTTAATTGTACGAATATATCTTTCGTTTAAACCATTAACTTTTAGTTCCTGGAGAAATCCTTTGCCAGTCCTAACTTTTGTATAGTAACAAAATGTTGGACAATGAACTATTGGTTTTAAAATGTTTAGAGGTTTAAAATACATTTGATATACCAATGACTTAAAAGTTTATTCACATATTTTTACATTTTAAGAAATATGTGTTTAATTTTTTTCTTTAGTCATTTGTTATAAAAACATTGACGTTAACATCTGTTTAGATCGTATGATGTTTTCTCTTATTCTTAGTATACATATTTTGTTGTTTCTATGTTCAATTCTATCAAAACTTTCCAACAAACAACTTAAACAAATTTGTGAGTTGTAGAGATTAGCGGTTTTATCATTCCAATTTCTTATATTTTAATCATATTTTCAATTGTTTTTGTGATCAATTTCATATCAAATAAGAAGATTTAATTTATCAAAATGATCTGTATAATTAATATTTAAGATTGTTATTTTTGGTCTAATACATAAATTTACGTAATGTGGAATAAAAGCAATCTGACAAAATTTAAAGAAAAAAATCATAGAATCCTTTGAGAAAGGGCTATCCTACCATAAAAATATCGTCCAAATATGATTATTCTTATCTATTATGATTCTTATCTATATATGTTCATTATCTAAATATGATTGGTTTAGTATCAAAAATAAAACAATCGTGTAGTAACATATCAACAAAAATAAATCTGGTCCAAAAAAAAATTGTCATAGCAAAATGGAGTATTTTAAAAGTTATTCGATCAGAGAAAGCTGACAATGCTGTATATGTACAGAAAAAATTAAAACAATTTGATAAAGTAGATGTGAGGGCGAAAATAATTTATTGTGTTTTGAAAAATTATTGTAGTTTGAAAGAACAGATAAAAATCCGAAAGCTGTTGCTTATAAAAAGGGACATGGCTACTTGATTGGGATTTGCAAAAAAAAATATAAAAGTTGTACTGAAGAATTATGGGTGAATCTTATTTGGTCTAATGAAACAAAACATAAATAGATTTGGATCACGTAGTAGAAAATGGGAAAGAAGAAATAAAAATTGCATGGAAAGGAAGAAAAGAAAAATTCCAAAAGAGACATGTCAAACTTAAATTCGGAGAGGGTCATGATTTCTTTTATCATAATTCATCATGATTTGGGAATGTATGACATTCATGTTTAAGAATAATTAAGAAGAGCAACATAATAAGAAATATGACTGTAAAGTTCATAATTACACTAAGTATAATTATAAACTATATTAAATTAAATGTTATCGTTGATCATTACCTTGATGCAACTGTATGAGCTTTTTTATATGATTTTGTCTCCGACGGTATTTTCGCAGGCTTACAAAATGTTGTTAGTTCTTATGAAAATATATATTAGGGATCATACTGTTACGTTTCCTTATTATTAAAATGATAAAGAAAATTAAAAAAAAACATGCCAATGAATGTACAAGAGTGACAACTGAACACGATAGATGCGTCATTCTGAGGCTAACATCGAATTTCTACATAATAGTATGGGAAATTATAGTGGAAGTTGGTGTACATGTTGATATAATGTTCAAACGCATAATTAAAGGAGTGAAGGATTTAAAAAGACATAAAATGCAAAGAAGCCATCGCTAAAAGCAGCAATCTGCATCGACATAAAGCAGCCAGAGAAACTTTTGTAAATGGAAATCTTCAATGGAGAAGAAAATGGAAAAAAGATGAAAAGTTATTTTCTTCGTCGAATGATCCTGTTATTCTTGTGTACTATTATCATGATTTACGCAAGGAAGAATTGCATTTATCAAGGAGGCAAATGGGCGAAGGGGCCATCATGGTATGGAACAATAGCAATAGGAAAATTAACAATGGAAAAAGTGAAATTCGTTAGGAATAGTATCGATGCTGCATAGAAATATTAGAAGAACATTTTATCAGTAGTTATTCGACTCATGTCGAATAGTGATGGAAACCTATCACTTATAATATAAGGGTATTTATTTAAAAGAATAAAAAGTATTGAATCGAGGAAAGATGTTAGATAAAAGTGAAGTCGACCGAATCGTGCTGTTGCGATAAAATTAATATAGCATTAACAAAATTTCGTAATTATTATATAGAAGTCATACGTAATCTACTGAAAGATTTAAAAGTTTATACAAAAACTAAACGAAGATTGGGAGACCTCGTACTACATTTTAACGTGTATTAAACGTCTATTTTTCATATTGCTTTCATGTTGCTATAAATTTAGAAATGTATGCCGCATTCTGAAGAGAAGCAAGCATTGAACACAAAAAGTTAAAGTAACGTTTCCTATTTGAGAAACATAAAAAACGCACGTCTGATGTTCGCCCGTTAGCACGTTAATTGAATGAAAAAGTGGAAAATTGGAATATTTAATGATTCAAGAAGATTTAACTTGGATAGTCCTAATGGATGGAATTATTATTTCTACGATTTAAGGAAAGAAGAAATGCATTCAAGTGGCCATCAAATGGACGAAGGTAGTTGGCCTAGTAATGGATATCGTTGAAAAAGAAAAATAAATTTTTTGTTAGGCCGCATAAATAGCAAGATGTATATTACATTAATAGTAGATCAATTCAGCAAATATGCAATTTATATTACTGAGGGTGATTATACTTTTCAACAATCCACACTAAGAAGTGTATGCAGCAATTTTTTATTTAAAAAAATATGAAAGTTTTGAAATGGCCATTCACTCGACCTAACATTGAAAATGTTCGACTTATCAAAAAGTATTTATGCAAATAAAAAGCAGTATAATAATGTTAATGAAATAAAAAAAGCATTACTCAAATCAGGCGTGTTAAAATTAAAAACGAATAAAAATATTATACAAGATAAGTCGAGAATGGTTATTAGATGTTATATAATATTAAAGACATCTCATAAAATATTAATGAATATTGCGTAATATATTCCCACAAAACAAATGACCATTTTTGTTTTATTACTAAGATTATTGACCGATGATTTGAATATATGAAAGAGCCGTTGTAGGTGATCTTCGTTTTTTGGAATTAATATTGCGTCGTTCACATAATACACTATTTTTAAGGAATGATTGCTCATTTTATATCTCCTTGTTATTTTCATTTTATTTCTGTATTATTCGAATCATTAAGGTATTGAATAAGATTGATCTTAGGTGTTGGCATGTCATAGATCTCATTTTAAATTACTACCTATAGACATACAATAAAAAATTCGTCTCCAACATAGTAAAACAGGAGTTATTTATTGCATTTATAGAAAAATTCATATTGCGTTCTGGTTTCTCCTGAACTCGATATATTACGAACTTATTTAATAGATTCTATTTATTTACGAATATAACTATTTGCTGCCTCTGACTTCTTTATGAAAGGACATAAGCTCAATTTTTTATCAGCAAGTAACTTAAGTTTCACTTTGATGACATATGTAATATAGGTAGAATGTATCTTCTTTGAGAAATGAAACTTTGAACAAAAATTCGCAGTTGCTCGATTGAGTACAATTGTTTCATTGAACTCACTTCTGGATACAATCAAATTCTATAAGGGTAGGCGGTTAGTGATCGGATGCATCAATTTTGTACGTGTAATGATATCCGGTTATTTTCCAATTAAAGCAGTCATTAATAGTTAATCATTTCGCATGAGCATCAGTAAATTTTATACGCGAATTATCGATCGGTGATGGAATCACTGCGGATAAAATATTAATCTTTAACATGCAAGATCTTGGTGAAACGAATTTTACGAAAACGCATCAAGCGATTTATCGATAAGCCTAGAGACGCATAGTACATAATGAGACATTTACTTGTTGCAAAAGTTACAACTACATACCATTTTATAGCTGCCTACTGGACATTTTCATCATACACTTTCAGACAAGGTACAGAATTGAATTTCAAATGTTCTCATACCAAAAAAAAAAAGAAATGTACTCTCGCAATTCAAAAATCATCGAAGTACCATCTACAAACGTAGAATAAAATATTCGTGCGACAAATACTAATAATATAATATATGTATTCATAGACGAATTAATATCGCATTCTGGTTTTTCCTAATACAATTTAAATGTTACTAAATAATGATAATCTCCTTACAACTTCCTTATACTTTTTAAATATAACAAAATTTAAATATAACAGGAAATATTTATGGAATATGAGTTCGTCCTGTATATAGAAATGTGAAACAGTTTTTCACGATGAAGGAGTTGAAAACTTATTTTAATCGAAAAAAAGCTTATTTAAGCGTATTAAAAATAATGATCCAAATTTAGTCAAGAATAAATTTAAAAATTTTATAAATTGATTCCACGAATTGAATTGAATTGAATTTAACTTTTATTTATATGTACATAAGAACTGGGTCGAGTTATATTTTTGAAAGGATTGGAGATCGAGAAAAATGTTATACGACAACATTAAATGGTATTGAACGCTACATAAAATTTTATGAAACTTTCATCCATTTTTGTGCATCGATGCAAAATGCACTTGCACCTATTTTAAAAATAAAATTCTAATTTTGAATACATTAATTGATGCAATGTTTCGCCTTCTACAAAACATGTTAATAATATTTGGTCTGAAAATTGTTGGTTTAGGTGTTATTTTAATTTCAAACATTAAGCTTAATTATTTCCATGTTTGAACATATTTAGACGTACTCTTTCATATGTTCCATTCTGTCAGTGTCTTATTTGTAAATATAAATCACCTTCTAATTTCGATCAATGTAAGATATCGAATTAATATTGATAAGCCATTAAAGAAGTTTATTGAGTGAATCATTATAATGAGAATTCCAATGAGGCTGGAAGGCTACACTGAGAAAAATACTCTGATCGAAGCCAGCCAAATACAAACGTATTTTCGTAAATTGGAACATAATTTATGTAAATATGATTCATTTCAAAAGCTGACGAAGGAAATACTACAATCGATCCTAAAAATTAAAAAATGTATTGGAACATATATATTGATTCATTCCGCCAAAAAAGAACATTAAGAAACATATTCCGTCAGAAATGATGTTTAAAAAACAATAATACAAAAATTAGAAAAAATCGTATAAGTTAAAGTATAAGAATATCAAGATTAAGTAAAAAGCGATTAATGTGATATATAAAAGACACCTATTCATTCTAAACTGCCTCTTAAATGAAATAAAGTAAACAAAATTTATGGAACAAATACATAATGTATTCGTACAAAATTATAACTAATTAAAATAATTAAATAGTTGCTATGAAAAAGTATCTTGCACGTGAAACATTATTACGTACATACGTTCACGAAAATGTTCAAATGTATGCAAATAAAAATTAATATATCATATATACTACACACAACAACCCAAAGTTCGGATATTAATATAATTGACTATTTAGGTGGATATAGGTAGAAAACTAAAAAATTATAATATTAATTCAAAAGAATACTTAAAAAAAAATGGTACAAATATGAAACTGCATTGAGTTCAAAATTGATGCATAATATGGAACAACATCTTACAGAAACAATTAAGGCGAAAGATGGTCTAACTAAATATTAATATAGAATAGATATAAATAATTTCTATACGTTCAAATACTTTTAGTGCATTTCTACATGATTTATCTACAGTATATTTATACAGATATATATATATATATATATATATATATATATATATATATATATATATACACGATTATATTATTCAATCTATATTAAACTAGCTTTTTAGTATCATCAAACAGGACTATCGTTTCTTTCCATGAGTTTCATTTAAAGATCTTATGATGAAAGGATCAATTAATTTTATACAAAATAAATAAATTATATAAAAAATTTGTTACCTTCAATTTTAGTTCCAAGACCATAATTGATAAAATTATTGACAAGCTATAAAAAATAGCAATAAAATTTATTTTTTTTTTACTAACGATATTCAACAATTAAACAAATCTTTGAATAGATCTTTTAAATATAAGCGATTATAATTTTCATTTTTCTTCAATATTGCTTATAAATTATTTATTTATTTTAAATTAAATTATTAAATATTGCTTATAATATTGTTCCCAAAGTCGTTGACAAACAACATTTTACTGTGAATCCAATCAACTTTAATATATTCTTATCCGCAAAGTCTCCCAATAACTGACATGATATTATATTCACCTTATTACATTAATATCAAATACGAACCTTCGTTAGACGATTTACTTCAACAAATTGTCAATAAATCGATTCAACAGAGTAAGATTCTTGATTCATTTTGTCAAATCCGCTTTTTTACATTTTCATTGCTTTCTCAGAAAACATTTTTTTTCAGATTTATAAAGATTGTTTTGATATTCGATTTTTTTTTACATCTTATAAGAAATTGAAAAATTCTATATCAAACTTGATTGATCGCTCAAGTTGTGAAAATGCAGGAATTTTATATCGATATATTCGCAGACGAATATAGGAAAATTCGTTATTCTTCCTTCATCATTATTCTGTGAAATTAAATTCTTCTATGGACATGAAAGAATATAAACAGGCAAAATCATCAGTATAATATATAGATCGCATTCAATCTTCATGAATAATATTTGTATGTTTTATTTCCATTATAATTTAAAAATGAGACAATTAATCGTTCTATCCTCTTGAATCATTTCAAAATGAAAATCCTTCAGAACGACGATCTATGTTCCTTGTAAAATATTTGTAAAAAAACATTTTCATTTTTTATTTGCGCATAATTTTTAACACATAAAATGTTACATTAAATGACATTGTAACTTTTTAACACTGTGTTCTTATAGATCATAATCTTTTAATCAGTCTCGCCTTTGGTTACTTTATAATGAATACAGTTTCATTAGAATTATCCAACAAATGTTACTAAGATGTAGAAATTTGAGTTCTTACAAACGTGACGGGATTAATGTAAAGAATTTTTTGGAAAAAAATTTCTCCTATGGATCATATCTGCGAGAATGTATTTTAACTGCCGCAAATAATGTCATTTTATCAATACGGATAATACTGCAAAATCTTCAATAATTAGACACGAAAGGATTACTGTATGTGTCTATTTGTGTCCATTTGTATTATCTTTTTTATGTTCTTGGGCAGAAAATTACGTCTTCATAAAATTTATTATTTGTAGGTTACTTGTTCATCAAATTTATTATTAGAACAAGATTTTGATGTTTATCTTCTATGTAACTAATAAACATCTTATTTATCGATAGTTTTGATGAAAATAACGTTAATTATTTTCAACTTACTGATCCTATTTAAGTGTAAGTAAGTCAATTCTTATGACAAAATGAAACATTATGTCAATTAAAAATATATTGGACAATTTGTACGATATGTTCCAATATACATGCATCTTGAAAATACAGCAGGTGTAGCAAATAAAATACTGGACATTTTATCCAAATTAACTTTTCACGAGTATTGATATTTCTCATCTTTAGACTCGCATAAATCGTGTGATTGTTGTTTACTTCCAATAATTATTTTTCGAGATTTATCGAACAATCCAAATGTTTTCTTCCGATATTAGTTGCAACAACGTTTAACTCGGTCGATTAGCCACTTTAGTAAAATTCTTCATCATTACTAATTTTTCATCATCAAAATCAATCAATGGATAATATATATGATCATTTGATATCAAATTATTTTAATGACATTAATAGTCCAGATGCCATTAATATCGTCGGCTAAATTATTTAATGTAATTTTTTATATCATGATGTATTTGTAAATTGTTGATTTTATTCGATAGCCAGAAGAAATCGGATTACGAGAAGTAACAATATTTTGATTGTTTTTCAAAATTTTGAAATCAATCTAATGCAGTTTTATGTCATGCGGTAAATGTATTTAAAAGAAATCGTTCTCTGATAAATCGATATAAATTCAAATTAATAAATTTTAAACATTGTTTCTATATCAGCAAACAGGCGATAGTATCAAGACAGTTTATAGGAGCAAATGTAACATAATTTGTAAACACTATAACATCTTTGATTATATTAATGCAACAATGTTCAATCCTCTATTTAATTCGTAACTCAACAGAGTACATTTAGAGTTTGTCAGCGATTATGAGTTACTGGATGCTACAGATCCAACATAATGAGTTTATGACACGAACGAAAATTTTGTTATTACAAAATTTGCATATTTTCCCATAATTTACACATAATATCTTAGAATTAATAATATCTTAGACTTACAACTAATATCTTAGAAATAATGGTTCGTTTAATAATTTCATAGTTAGTTAAATAATTCAAATTTTGTTTAATTGTTATAATATTTACAAAAGTAAATTTTATTGTGCATGAAACAAACTAACCAACAAATACAATTTTTTCTCATGTCAATTGATTCATTGTAGAAAATTCATACTTAGAATTCCTAGAGTCTTCTTTTTTCTAATTGCACGTGGGTTTGTTGGTAGGTAAAGATAAACAGGGGCAAGTATATTATTGTTGATGTGTGTGTGTGTGTGTGCGAACTGTGTTTTCTTTGCCGCAACGTGAATTTTAAAGGTAGAATAAAATGTTGGTTTTTTTTAAATAATACGAAACTGCATTTTATTTTAATTTTGAACAAATGATCAATAAAAATAATACAACAATATAGATGTGTGTACTTAAATAATAAATTAGTTCAAATATATCAGCTATCAGCTTTTTAAACAAATGTAAATGCTAAACATGATATGTTGTGATAGAGAATATGAATAAAAACATGATTAAAATGCAAGCTAGTTTTTGTTTTGAAGATTTTAAAAACATGGAACAAATTATTTCAAGAATAAAAAATATGGCTTTAATAAGAAATACGGTGAAAGGTTGAATTTTGAAAATGGCTAAAAATATAATTCATCAGAACAAAAATAGATATAAAATCTCATTTAATTTCTCTTTGTCTCGATGAGTGTACTGACATTATCGGATTAACTAATTTAGTGGTTTTTATATATTATTGTGTTGTGTAAATAATATCAAAGAAGAATTGATCGATTTAACATCATTAGCAGCAACGTAAAGAATAGATGTAACGCAGTTTTAAATGCACTTATCAGAAAAAAAAAGAATAGATCTTTCCAAAAATTATTTCTGTGAATATTGATACTCGCAGTATTACTGGAGAGGAAAATTATTTTGTCAATATATTTTTATTTATTGAACATTCATGTTGGACATTCAGTTCTGTGTTTTCATTGCATTACACATGAACAGCATTTATACTTAGTATGTGCAAAGGCTACTTATAAGCTATTGGAATTATGAGGCTTGTAACAAAATTGGTCAATTTCATATCTACACTTTCAATATATCTACGTTTCAAATAAACGAAAATTTCTATTATTATTGTTTCTATTATTATATATTTCTATTATTAAATATGTGGAATGATTAAATGAGATAAACTCAATATACGATATTTTACTTATGTACAACAATGTTCGATAGTCAAATCGTGGAACAATTTTTCAAAAATTTCTTGAGCGTTCATATAAAGTCAGACTTTTTGCATAGTAAGAAAATCATTGAAAAATATAATTATTTAATGATCGTCGCATGGCTTTAGAAATTAATATTTTTTACTGACTTGTGCTTACATTTAAATGAATTAAACGTTGAACAGCAAGGTGTTAATACAGGTCAGTTATTGTTACGTTTTATTTAATGAAGTTACATTATAAATTTTTTATCGTGACCTTATTTTCAATATCCATGGTGATTTATTTCCTCACAAATATCATTTATGTATGTAAATTGAAAGATTGCGTCAAATTCAAAAACAATAACAGATTTTCGGACAAATTATAAATGTTTCTGTTGCAGTAAATAACATTATATGTATCAATATCATTGTCAATCAATAATTACTTTATCAATATTTATATTAAAAGAAAAACGTTTATAGATCAAGCTATTTAATGGACAAATTATGTGTTTCGGCCGCAGTAAATAAGTTTGTAAGTTGGCACTATGCGTGACAGCAAAAGGGAATTACCATAAATTTATAAAACAAAGGATACAATTGTTCACAATTTTTCATCATTGTTTTATAGATCAAATGAGATTACTCCTACAATTGACCAAAGTAAGCAGAAGAAGAAAGTTTTTATATTGAATTCGAAAATAAATCCATCAGAAGTGAAAAAAGTAACAGGAGCTTACCTGAAACGGTTGAGTTTTATAATAAAACTAAATAGATTATAAACATAATGGCAAACTAACTAGATATTACAGACCAAATGGTAAAGAAATACAGCGTCAAATTAGGATTAAAAAGATGGCCACTCCAAGCTTTTTTACAACATTTTAGATTTAGCTAGTATAAATGCCTGGATGTTATATAAGGAAACAACAGGTGAGAAGATATCTAGAAAAGATTTCATGTTTTAACTAGCAAGTTGTCATTCAAAATGTAAAACCAGGAATGGAGTCACGAGAGGCTGATGTCCAAAGTATTTCAAAGAGTTCACTTTGTTCACGTAAATGGTATCAAATAGGGTACTGTAATGATAATAAGACTACCGTCATTTGTAATATGTGTAAAAAATATATATGCGGAAAATGCACTCTGAAGAGAAACTAAATTTGTAAGAAATGTAGCGAATCATAACTTTTGGTATTTAATAATTACTTTATATTTTATAGTTGCCATTAAGTAGTTGTAATTCCATAACTTTGAATTTCTTTTGTAAGATAGTAATAAATTAATAAGTATAAAAATATTCTACTATTAAATATTTTTTTAAAGACCAATCATTTTGACTGGTTTTGGTAGAAATAGCTTTGTTTTTTTTCTCGGTAGTTCTAGTGTTAATTCCTAAACGTAATATTAAGATGCGGTTTACAATACTTAATGACAATTCTTCTCTACCGTTTTTACGACATTATAATTGATTAATCTTTCTTTGATAATACAGATGAGACTGAATTACGAAAACATGAAGTAAGTGAAAATATTCGTATCGAAAAATTTTATTGAGCAATAACAAACACTGTTATGGAATAACGAAAAATATTTTCACAGCATGTACCACACAGCGTATCGTCAATACGCAATATTTATTTTGATTATTTCAGAGTATTCGAAAGGGATATTTCCAAAGATATATTTCCAAATTACAATGATTCGATCGTCGTAGAATAATTTTATCTGATAATGAAAATGATAAGACTGAGAGTTCGTGATCTTTTTACAATCATTTTCAAAGATATCGGCAAAAGACTCCAATTCTAGAAAGTAATTTTATCTTTTTTAAATACATACCAAATTCAAATTGATACAGGAACGAATAAAAACGTAACTTATTTGTCATGATAAATTCATACCACTTTGAAAATATTTCGAGATTACTGACATTCTATATTTAAGTAACATAACACTACAAAAGATTTTTCAAATACATTAAAGTGCTAATAATAGATGAAATCAGTACGATTAGAATAGAGTGGATGAAAGCTTAAAGAAATCATTAACGATTATATTATTTTATAGACGAGTTGTGTCAATAAAAATTACTAAGAAAATTGAAGTATAAACTAGTTGAAATTACAAACAAATCAAATAGTGAATCATTGATTCTACGCCATGACGTGAATTAAAATTTTTTAAAGTTGAAGCAAGATCAAATTAAACATTTTGAGCTCTTTTGGGGATTTTAAGAATAATATGCAATTGGAAGATTCTAAACAGTTTTAATTGTTTATTTGTATACAAATTATTAATATGAAAAAAAATCTACTATTCTTCTCTGAAGAAATGGCTAATCTATTTTGTCCCTATGGATAAGATTTTTTATCAAATAATTCAATTAATGAAAATTAGCACGAGGAACATCCCGTAATTATTGCGATGAAACACAGATTGCGCAGTAAAGCATGATAGTATGGTATTGACAGGGATCCAAAGGAAATGATGAAAAATTGTAGATGACGCCAATTAGTATGAGAAATAATAAATTCGTCACATTTGAACCGAAAATTGTTAACAGAATAAAATCGTAACAAAAGTAAGTCGCAGAAGAAAATTGGCTATGAATTTAATAGGATCGTTTCCGAGAATATCTTAGTAGTTATTGATTATTATAGTTGATATTTAAAAATTTTTGTATTGAAAAAAAAGAAAAAAGCTACAGTGAGCGTTATTGAAAAATATTTATTCGAGTTATTTGCTAGATACGATTTTCGAAAACGTTCGTTTCTGATAAAGGGCGATAATTTACAGATACGGAACTAAAAACATGATCATCAGGAAAATGGTATTAAGATTTCATATACAGCATCTTTCTGGGTTCAAGCAAATGAGATGAAAAAATGAAAAGTTGTGCGAAAAAATAGAAACATAGAACAAAAGTATTGTAGAAAGATGAAGAATTGCTCACCCTGAGGAAAAACACTGGCAGGAGGAATTAGAAAAATTTTTATTAAGAAATTACAATAATTTTGTTTTATTAATCGATTCCGCATGCAACTACGGGGTTTTCTGCAGCATAATTATGCTGCAGTTTCGTAGAAAATTAAGAACAAAATTAGTGATTAAAAATTGATAAAGGTGTATTTATGAAGGAAACAATAAAAAAAAGAGACACTTGGAAAGAACTTTTTGTGACTATGACATTAAACGTAATTAAAACGAATAGTGTTGTTCCGACAAAAATTTATTTATCTAGTTTATTTTTTCTATTCCCTTGACGTAAATTTTCATAAAATCATTTGGTGAAAATATTAAATATTTTTCCATAAAATACATTTTTATATATATATTTTTCTATAAAAGTGCAATTTGTGTAAATCTATTTCAATTCCTCCAGATCACGAATTCATATATATATTAGATTAAAGCCAATAATTTTTTTTAATTTTCTTTACGTTGACAAGATTAAAAGCAAAGAATGTTTTATATTTTGAAAACATGTTGATAAAGAAAAAATGAAAATGGAAACGTTTACTTATTCGTCATGAGTACTAATTTAAAAATAATAGATTTTGGATTATAATAATTTTCAAGTACCAGAACTTTTATCTGTGAAGTATTATCAAAAATTTCAGACACCGTAAAAAATCGCAGAGGTATTTCAAACGAATATAATGCAGAAATTCGTGCAACAATGTTAAAAGAATACGAAAATCGATTTGAAAAACTGAAGCCGTTTTTTAACTTGAACATTTAAATAAAGATGAAAGATAACACATTTTTAAATTGGTATCTAATATATTCTTATTTTTTTCACATTTTTGGAGAGAAATAAGGGAACATTAAAATAATCAAATATCAGAAAATTATAACAGATAAAAATTTGATTAATACGGAACAATAACGTTTTCTTTAATTAGATAAATGGGTATAAAAAATATTCGTATAAAAAATCAATTTCAAATGAGAACTTCCAGTAATTTATTAATTAAATTTTTCGTAGTCGAAGCATCGGTGGTTCAGTGGTAGAATGCTCGCCTGCCACGCGGGCGGCCCGGGTTCGATTCCCGGCCGATGCAAGTCTTTTTTTTTCGATTTAGTTAAATAGAATCGTAATTCGTTTTTATACAGAAACGAAATGTAAAAAAATAGTATAACATATGTATTATAACCTACGATGAAAAATCTGTGATACTTTGCGATAATCGAAAGAGGAGGATGTCCTTTGCCTATTACTTCGTACTATTCGTACTCGAAAAGTATTTTTAATAATTTGATGAAATTTGATTGAAATGTTATTCATTTTATATTTTTATAAACTAAAAAGATACTAATAAACGAAATATATCGCCATTATATAGATAAAATTGAGTAAAATGTTGAAAAATTAAAAATTCTATATTAACTATTTATGTAATCGACATGGATCGATTATTCCGTAAAATAAAAGCTCGAATCAAAACGCTTTAACAAATTGAATGGATTAAATTATGAAATTTTGCAATATCCTTTTCTTATTCACCAGACTTATCATCGATTGATTATTATCTTTATAAACATTTCAATAATTCTTAAAGAAATGAATAGTCCAGACATGGGAACAAATTTAAATTTAAAAGATATTAAAGGAATTAATAGAAGATATTAAATAAATTTTATAGCAGATAATATTAATTTTAAAAACTCCGGATTTTTTGAAAGGCATTTGTGCTTTAAAAACCCATTGGAAAAAGTGTATTAAAGCTGATGTAGTATATTTCAATCGAATACAATTTTTTAAATAAATGATATAAAATTTCTATTATTTTCAAAGAAAATCAATCTTTTATATGTGCCAATCCAATAAATTTCACATCGTTTAGTAAACCGTTTAATTAAAGCAGAGTTGATGTTACAAATTGATAAATGTTAATTTTTTAGAAAAAAAATTAAATATTATATTTGGGTAAGATAATCCGTTGACGCAAGAGTTATATATAGCTATAGAAAATATTTTTATCGCTAAAAATTTAAATATATTAGATATATTATTAATTTAGATATATTATCAGATATATTTTAAAAAGATTAACAATACGTATATCTTAAAATTTCTTAGATATAATTAGTTATTCACACTTGTATGAGATCATTTATATTTCAAAAGATTTTCTTTTGCTTAAACAGGTCAATAGATCTGGGATATTTAATCGATAATTCGAATTTTATTGAAACAGTTATTATTATTGAAAGACGACACGATATGACCAACGATTTGATACTGATCAGTAGCCTGCTCATACGTACCATTATTTCATCTTCGGAAAATATTTTCAAAAATTTGGTGTTATACGATAGGAGTGTCATTCATTTTTCATTTTTAAGAACTGAAGAGGATAATTACAAATTATATATATCATTAATATATGCATGAAAAGTTGAAAATTCTACTTCATGCATTTATCGAATTGGTATGAGCCGATTATTTTGCACCATAATACTCCAACCGACATGTTTCAATTATGAAATTTTGCGATATCTCTCTTCTTATTCAATAGATGTATCAAGGATTGATTACTGTATTTATAAACATATTTACAATATTCTTCAATCTAAAAATTTTACATTAATCCGGCTCATACCATTATACTGCGCCTGCATCTGTTTGCAAGGTATTTTCGATAACTGTCCTTTCTTAATATCATAGAAATAATAATTAAAACTATCGGGAGTATCTAAATTAAATCTTTTCTCATCCAAAAATATCACTTATTGCCATCATTTCTTCCAAAGAATGTGGTCTTTAAGGAAATTTAAACGATTCATTTTATGACGAGTTCTAAACGGTGGTTTTCTTTCGTATAAAATGTTCTCATGTTTGCATAACATGATGTACATTTCTAATATGCGTTTCAATATCTATTCTTCAGCGATTTATTTCGCAATTAAACAGGAATTTAATGCCGCCCAAAGAATTGTTCTTTTCTAGCATATAGTTAACACTGACGATCGATCTCAGATCAAATCGCTGACGGCCCGTAAGATTTTATTTTTCAATAAATTGTAAATTATTTTTCAACTTTTCTTAAACAGCCAGAGTAATTTCAGAAATATAGAAATTTTGATCTCTAAAAGCAGGAATTATGTTTATTTTTTGTTTACTAAGTTTTTTTCTCGTCCCATGAGTGTGAAATATTTCAAAATTATTCAATTAACTTGACTTAAACTTTATTAAAATAACATTAATTAAATCAAAATACATCTAGTCGTATCGAAAGTTTAATGAATACTGGTAATTGTTATGAAAAGTCTAAGTGTGCTATCTTTTTGTCCTTCCTATTTCGCGACATATTCCCAGAAAGTAAAATAAAAACTATTACTTCTAACTTTAACCTTGTTTACTATGTTCTTAAAATGTATTGTTGACATAGAATCCAAAACATTTAAGAATCTCTGAGCATATTCAAAATGTGAAAATATTACCTTTGTGCTATGTTTTTGTCCGTGGGTATATATACTTATTTTATATGAATATATATTTTATCTTACTTTGAGCATGATTCTCTTGATGAGAATTTTTAGGCTGAAAACATTGTACGTTACGCACATAATTAGAACTCATTGTTAGTATACTTACATAACAGAAAATTAATATCATAGACATGATATTTTGTGAATACAGATTAAGTTACTTTGTGGAGCATGAAAAAGAATCCTTGTCATTATACAATTCGTTGAAAGATCTTTTTGTCGTAAGTGGAAATATAACATCTGAAAAAAAAAAATAAAAAATATTAGATTACATTCAAAATATTTGTTAACAATATCATATACAATATACCAAATAAAATTACATTGTTCAATAAATAATTATACATTTCCTAGAGCATAATCCTTAAATAATAAAATGTTTTCAATAAAACGTATAGTAGTAAAAGTAAAAGAAAAATTGGGATATCGATAGTTCATTAAAATTTTTTGAGACAAGTATTTATTAATTATTTTCCCGTATAGAAACATAATAAAATAGAATTAATTTTATTAAAGTAAAAGCAATATAGAAAAGATACAAAAACAATTTAAAAAGGGAAAAACGAACCGAGACAAAACGAGCATCGTCGTCTTGATTAAAAACAAAGTCATGAGATGAATATATTAAAAAATAATTAATTTTTAAGTAATACCAATTTTATTTTATTCTATTTATTATTCGAGGTGAAATATTTAAAATAAATGCACAAAATCCTTTTGTCAATTTGCATTTTTATTAGCGGCACCTTATTATTAGAAGGATAAATTAAAAAATTTAAACAACTTAATTAGAAAAAATTAAATTTGAAATAAATCAAGATAATTTCATAGTTGAAATTAAACGATTTAAACATCATGGTAAAAAGTTTTTTTATTAAAAATAAATTTTTTTATAAAAGTACAATTTTAAATCTGTTTAATCTATAAATAAAAGAAATAAAAGAATACAGGAAGTACACTACACATACATACACACAGAATATTATTATTATTAATATACAATTTTACTAATGATTTATATTTTTAATATCAGAAATAATCTCTCATAAATGCGGTATGTTTAATACTTATATTTCTAATATAGGAAAAAAAGATTAATAGTTTACAGATTAACGAAATTAATTTTTTTATATTCCGAACGTCGTATCATTAAGCAATGCTAAATTTGCAGTCGAATATAATATATATATATCTTGCTATATTTTTATTTGAATATGTAAATATTATATAAGAAGATTATTTTATTAGAGTGTTTTATATGTATTTATGTATGTGTGTGCGTGTGTGTATAAAACACACACGATTTTACTTAACACACACACACACATTAAATATTTCATATATATATATATATATATATATATATATATATATATATATATATATATAGTGTGAATACATGGCTGGAGAGAGAGAGAGAGAGATTTTTGGTAAATAATATGAGTACAATCCATCGATATATAGTGTGGTCATGCCCTTTATAGAATGTATCATAAGTTTAGTAAACATTTCTTTATACTTATATCAAGATCAATACATAAGTTTTTACGAGTTGTAAAATGAAATAACAGAAGAAATAAAAAAAAATCTAAATAATAGAAGCTACATATACAAGTCTTATTTTTCACCTTGGTACTTCTTATATATACTATATGACGACAAAAGAATTCATACACATTGTTCGAAATCTTTCGATAACTACATTTACGTATAGAAAAAATAAAAACAATATATAATTATAAAATACGTACTATACAATAATATGAAATATATAATCTTTATTTTATAATAAATATACGTTTACTTATTTTTATTCTGTAATAATTTTTTTACGATTAAATTTATAAAATATTCAACAACTTACAGAAAAATGTAACGAATTAGTTATATTTTAAGCAATCCATGAATTAATAATTATTGATTGTACTGAATAATATTTTACAATTGAATAGCTATATTTATAATTTGAACATACCGAAATGACCTTGTGACCTGGTGACAAAAACAAATAAAGGACACAAACAATGAACGTTTTCAAAGGACAAAGAAATGAACTGATTTTTACGAAAATGAATCTGTTCTTTCAATAACATAAAATCGTACTATATGTATGTTACAAATATGTTACAAAAAATGTAGTAACTATTAAATTACGTTCATTATAAATCGAGCAAGACGAAAAACACTTTTTGAATTACTATCAATTTTTCAGTTAAATAAATGAGAAACCAATAGTTTGAAAATCATAAAAATGAGTTAAATAATATATTATAAACAAACAATGGGGATTCTACCAGTTAGAATTTGTTAAAATTGTATAATATTGTATGTAATATTCATATCAGTTCACGAAACAAAAATTCTTTAAAATCTCTATATTAGTGAAACAAAGAAATATAAATAAAATATATAAGATTTTACCTAACAAGATAATGATAATTACTGGAGACAAAAAGTTTTGGAACTTTTCACCGTGAAGATTGCAACCATCATTCACAGAAGCTCACAAGCGAATAGCAGTTTCATGACGACGACTAGCTTTTTGTAACAGAAATTCCAGATTAGCTATTGGTCTAATTCTATGGTCCAATCAGGAAAGTCGATGGTTCAGGAGCGTCTTATTCGGTCGAAGTGTCCCGCGTATATATGTGATCTCACATTTATATTCTATACAGCTGTTACATAAGTTTTTTGTCCTATTGTTAGAAATTGATTTTTAGTCATCTAATAATTTGAAGAACAATATTCTGATAATTCGGACAAATACATATGTTCTCATTTGCTTTCCGAATATATATAAGAGAATCTATATAAATGGAATATAGTAAATATAGATAGTTTATGAACTTTCGAACAGTATTACACACGATGGAAGATAGGGCGCTTTTCAGGCTAATAATTGACTGTGGTAAAAGAAAGCTTGTCAAGATTATTATAATCAAAATGCTTTAATGTAAGGTAAGAGAGAGAGAGGGAGAGAGAGAGAGAGAGAGAGAGAGAGAGGGAGAGAGAGAGAGAGAGAGAGAGAGAGAGAGAGAGAGGGAGAAAGAGAAGGCAAAATTTATTATTACTTTTTGTTTCAATCTGGGATAGAACAATTCAATTTATGTGGTATTGCGTACATTCCTACAGGAAGATTTCATTAATTTATCAGATTTCTTCTTTTCTTAACGAATCTTCTACTTGACTGTTAAACAGTAAGGAATATATACAAAACGAGATTTTTGTTTACGAACAGATTCTGTTGTATCGAATTCAATGACCAGGATATAATCTTGTGGACGGTATACTATTTGAAAAATGGCATTTATCGAGATATTGTACCAATCTCGTCGTATTTAATAGTATAAGATTAAAGTTTCATAACGAACTAAATGTTCATATTCAGTCAATGCTCTTCTAGTCAATGATCATTTACAATGCTCTATGACAATGTATCTACGAACCTAGCAAAAAGGTGAACTGATATCAAATTTTTAAATATTTATATATATTTCATAATAATACTAATTTAGAAGAATTGTGAAATAGGCAGTAAAAATGATCTCCAAGGGTTTTATCGCTTGATTATTAATTATATCAAATTATATGAAATAATGAGATCTTACTAGATGGATTTTATAGTTTTTATTTCATATATTCATAATTTATTTTTTTTGATATATCTACTATCCTGCACAGAATTCAATATATACATAATTATTATACATATAGTATATATATATATATATATATGTGTGTGTGTGTGTGTGTGTGTGTGTGTGTGTGTGTAATATATTTAAATTAATATTATAATTTTAATTAATTTCTTCTTTCAAATTGTAATACTATAGGTTTTGCCGGTTTTAACGTGATATCCAGCTTAAAGGCAATATCTTCGATTACTACAGGCCGATCAATTTTAATAATAAATCTTCTTAAAATAGTAGCAATTATCACCTTCATTTCTAGCATAGCAAATGTTTGACCTAAAACAGTGAAAACAATTGTAAATCCATACTGTTGGGTAACTTTTTGAAATTTAATTTCAATAATCTGGAAGAATATAGAATTACCTAAGCAATTTCTAGCTCCAATACCGAATGGTAAAAAACTCTGAGGATGAACATTACTGGATAGAAACCTATTTGGATCAAACTTCAATGGCTCGTTCCAATATTTTTTATTTCGATGAAGTTTGAAAATCCAAACTAACAAGGAGCTTCCTTTTGGTATAGTTAAATTTTGTTCCACTTGATACAATTCATGAATAAATATTAGTATTAATTAATATTAATATTGTCATTGATAAAAATAAAAAAATACAATGTTATCATTTTATATACATATAGAAATACCTTCTATATCCTTCGTTACTTTACGACCGATGACAGGACCTATAGGAAAGAGTCGTAAGGTTTCCTTGATCACTCGTTCTAAAAGTTTCATACGTTTAGTATCGTCGTGTGATATTAGAGCATATTTTGGATTGTTTGAGCCGTAAATTTGATTCAGTTCCTCGTATACTTCGTTCTTTGTGATAAAAAATGTGAAAAAGATAATAGAAAGTCAATATGAAAATAATTTTCATTATATACATAATTGCAAATAATTAAGTATATGTGATATGTACGTACTTGAATATCAGGGAATGAAGCAAGCATCAAAAATACAAAGCTAATGGTAGTAGTTGTAGTATCGCTTCCCTGAAAAAAAAAATAGATACTTTTCTTCGATTTTGTTCAACAAACCAACTTTCACTGCAATTAAATATATATATATATATAAAATATATAATAAATAAGAATTACCGCAATAATCATCGTATTGATTTCATCTCGAATATCTTGCTGAGAGTATTTTCCCTCTTCATGCGATGATTCGAATAACAAATCAAGAAATACTCTTGGATGTTGTACTTCGTTGAGATACAAATGAAAATGTATGATTTATTATTAATATAAGAAAAAATGAACAAAAATTCTGTTATATTTTAATTATTTTTACCTGAATTTTCCTTTGTCAATTCTTGATTGATTTTATTTCTCGAAATTGATTCCTTCTTTTTCTTCATTATCTTTACAAACACAAAATAACACACACATCATATATATATATACACACACACACATATAGATATTTACATACATACATACATACATACATACATACAGACATACATACATACATACATACATACACACAAACATGAAACATATAGTATTAAAACATTAAAGAAAGATAAAACAATTAAAAAAAAATGATCCAATTATACATTGCTGGTGATGTTATCCATGTAGGACAAGCACTTTTGAAATTTCTTTCCGATAGCAGTGTTATAAAAAAAAATGTCGGGATGTAGCCATAATTTAAATATTCTCACTGCAAGTATGTGCGTTCCGCTGAATAAAAAAAAAACAAAATTGAATGAAAACAAATCGCAAATAAAAGATAAAATATTTCAAATACAAGAAATTCATTATTACTACCATTCAATAGATTCAGCTAGTTTGCTGTCCGGATTAGTTAGTGTATTTACTTTTATGTCCAGCATGCCATCTTTCAAAAAAAAATGTAACAAAATTATAATCAATTTATAAAAATGTATATAAATTTTATGAACTTTCATAAATTTCTAAATTATACCATATATTATGTCCAATACACAGCGATAGACGTAGTGGCCAACGTCTATATCTTCTCCAACTAAAGAATCCAACTTCTCCATTAAATTAATAGAATGATTATTGAATACATTCATATGCGAGTGTATATTTTTATTTAGAAAGGCTTCTTTTAATAACTTTCGATGACCTTTCCATTTAGATGCTACAAATCGAAAGAAATATTTTAATTAACATTTTCTGTCTTTCTTTTTCATTTATATATATTATATATATATATATATATATATATATATATATGTATATGCGTGTATATATATATTTATAATATAAACAATTTATTATTATTAAAATATATAAGATATGTGCAATTACTTTACCTGGTGCAGAGAATAAACCATCACCCATAGCAATCTTCAAATGGTCATATTCGTCGCTCTTCTCAATAACGTCTGTACTACGTAATATATTCTTAAAAAAAAGGAAATTGAAAAAAGTAAAATAAAACAAAATCAATATAAATTTATCACAAATAATTAGAATAAACCTAATAATTCTTACTTCGATATATTTTGGATCGTCGACCATTATAAGTAATTTTGTGCCTAACCATATACGCCATAATGATTGATAATACTTACTAATCTTTAAAAATTGATTAGTTATATCTAAAAGAAAGATTATAATTAAAATTCTGTTGAAATGTTTGCGTATAAAGAATATTAGTTATAAAGTTACCTTCGATGTTGCCAAGAAACATATAAGCATTTCCGATAATTGGGTATGCTTTTGGACCCGGGAATCGTTTGATCTTATTATACATGCGTAATTTGTTTAAAACATATTGTACTATTCCATAATGCATTTCAATCAATATCAAAGTAATAATAATCAATATTGTAATTATGTTGAATACCATGATTAACTAAATCACTTAAAAATTATAGAGATAGTTTAATTTTTTTTTTAATACTTTTATGATTGTAATAACAAATATTACAATTTACGGATACTAAGTTGGCACAACACAATAACTTTTACCTTCCTTGTATTTTAACGGAAAATAAGGAAGAAAGAAGGAAACGAGAGTTATTTGAAGTATACGGAGTATGGACTTTGCACACGTAATCGGAACTTACGTCTGATAATTATTCTTATTTATTTCTCTTGCAAGTTGATTCGAAGAAGCAACAAAAAATATGTCCTGGTAGTATTTTTCTGCAAAAAATGTAAAAAAATTGCATAACATTATGACATAAACCGTTTTTTACATTAATATATTGAGTATTTAAGAACAGGTGGGTATAATTTTACTGATGGATTCAACGTACTATATTAAAAAGACTCAATGTATCGAAATAAGAAAATGACATATGCCGGATATGACTTTGTTTAGGAAATACAGTCGTTATTTTATTATATCAATCTTTTTGTTTACTTAAGAGTTTATTTAAAAGCAATTAGTTTATATCACAGTAGATAATACTGAGTTGTACTCCGCCAACATGTTATAAAAGATTGCCAACAAATTCGCGCAATATCAGATTTTAATTAATTAAAAACAGTTGGGTATGTGTAACATGTAGACAGCTGGAGTGATCTGGTGTAGTTACATCAATGATAATGATAACGCTTGGATACGTACGTTCATATGTTCTCAAATTTTTATTGAAGTTACTCTTGGATATAACGAATTCTGTACGAGTAAAATAATTTTCCTCAAAAATAAATATTTATAAACAGTATAAAAGAAATAGTCATTCATCAGAATTATTATAAATTTGATATAATTAATTATCAATCGATAAAATTCGCGGAAATTATTTTATCACTTTACTCTTATAAATTTGTATTCTTGTAGATTAAATAACATTTTAAAAATGTATTGTAACAGCTTATCTTTTTTTTGTTCTATTTAATATCTACTAATCCTTTGATTATTTTATGCGAGTGTGTTCTTTTTACAAAGCATGGTTAAAATCGCCACTCATAAAACGTAACGTTCGATGCTTTATACCGTCATGCAAATTATTTATTTCTTCTTGAAATTATTTATTTCTACTTATTTCAGTTAACTTCTAATTTTATATAATATTTCTAATGTTTCCATCTCTATCACACACATATTTTTATGTTTTTGACATGATTAATGTATGCAATTCAACGTTGAATTATTGTTAGTAAATACTATGCCACACCGTTTTATGCTTTTGATTTAATTTATATTAATAATCATCCTATATATATATATATATATATATATATATATATATATATATATATTTATATTAATAATCATCCCAATGAGAGTTACAAGTCATTCATATCGTTCAAGTGATATACTGCTGCATTTTTTTTAATATGGTTTGGAAATTTTGATAATTATTACCTGTATAGACCTATATAATTAATAATTATCTCTATAATAATAATGTCGTGTTTCCTTAAAATTCGAATATCCTCACTGAAGAATATTTGTTGTCTTTGTTAAATTTCACAAAAGGATCAACCGAATTCCTTTCACTATCCTCAAATTGCGAATCTTTCAGGAAAATTATAAATCAAACAAATCACTTAGGAGGATCACTGAAATTATGACTTCTCCTTGTCTAAGTATTAACTACCCGGGTTTTGAATAACCACAATATTTATATCTTAGCGTACAGTGAATTGATCAGATAACACGATTTTCTAAGATAACGGTGATATTTGATATTATGACACACCACTTTCCGATTTAAATTTTTCGATAGGAAACCCATTAGAATACCTATTAAAAAATCTTTAAAATATAATTTTCGAAACTTTTGACCAAAATATTCATTTATGACGCATACCTGAGAAAACTCTAATAGAATAATACAATTCAAAAGATTATTTCTCATCCATTCCTTTTTTTTAACATTTCAGTTATAGAAAGTATGAAACAAGAAATTAAAAAGGATCGTAGAAAAATCTAATACTGTAGATGATGACTGTCCCCCATAATATGAGATTGCTGCTTTAGATTTTATATTTTCATAAAATAATACGTAGCGAAGAACTTTAAATTTTGAATTGAATTTGAGATGAATTTAGCGAAATCAAAGATTAAGAATTATCTCAGAATGTGAATCACGTAAATTAATGGAAATTAAGGAAATTTACATTTTTCTAAATGTCTATCTTAGTAAAAATATATCTATAAAAAGTATAGATATTTTCGTTTTTTTTTATTGAAGTTATATTTTTATATTTAAAGTAAAAAGATATTTACGTTAGTATCCAACCGTTAAGGAAAAATCTCATATTCTACTTATTCATTACTTTTTAAAGCTTATTAGAAAAGATTATTGAAAAGAAAACTAATGATATAATAAAATATTTCTGGAATAATGTGTACATAATTATCTGCGCATGAATAACATTTGTTAATGAGTATTGTGAAAGTGGGACGGGCGTGGGAGAGGGAGAGAGACAGCTGTAGTGGGAGTGATACTGAGAGAGAGAGTGAGAGAGAAATAGAGGGAGTGCGAGAAAGTGGGAGTAAAATGAAATAAGAACGAGAGGAAAGAGGAACAGAAAGTACATATAATTAACATATTCATATTATTACTTATAATTAGTTATATAGTTTAATAATTAAAGCAGATCATTTAAATAATTTTTCTTTTCTAATCGTCAGTTACTTGTCTTTTATTTATATCAATTCCGTATATTACACGTATAAAGTTAACAGGATTATGTAATAATGAATCTTTGCTTGCTTAGTATTATAATAATATTGTTATCTTAAGTGTTCTTTTTTTCTCTGAAAAATAGGAGTAATGATCAATATTACATTAAAACGTAGAATTTTATTAGATTAACATTTATGATAACTAATTTATCTTATTTTAATAATTCTTTCAACACGTTATATATAGTATCTTATAATTTTATGTGAATACTCATCAATATTTATTTAAATAAAATACTTTTAATGGAAACATCAAATATAAGGACATGAAGGTAAGAAAAAATATCTTCCTTTTACATTTCTTTTCTTTTCATTACATGAAAAATTGTTTCTTGTATCTGTGTATACATACTTCACAAATATGTATCTATATATATAAAAGTAAGTAAAATGAGTTTTATTACATGTAAAATTCTTTTAATGGAAACATATCAAATATAAGGACATGAAGGCAAGAAAAAATATCTTCCTTTTACATTTCTTTTCTTTTCATTACATGAAAAATTGTTTCTTGTATCTGTGTATACATACTCCACAAATATGCATCTATATATATAAAAGTAAGTAAGATGAGTTTTATTACATGTTAAAAAAGATGGTCTTATAAAAAATTAGAAATTTTCAACTTAATATTTCTATCAAATTCCTTTTATAGTTTTTCTTCCATAATACATAATTGAAAAATAATGGAAGTAAATTTTCTGGATCAGTACAGATACTAATCTTCTCTGCAGAAATAACTTTTGAGAACATTATATTTTTCAAAATTTATAGTTCAATTATTCCTTACTTTATTTTCACATCTTTAAATTCGATAAGGTCGTACTTATCGGTTTGATCAATTGAATTTTGGATCACTATTTAACACTGGTTTTTCCAAATAAATAATTTTTTTTCAGAATTCTTTTGATCAAGTTCGAAATTAGATTTTGCATCTTGACTGAAACCATCGACTAACTGATGGATATATATTATCGAATGATACTCCTAAATCCTTCGGTATTTCATTTTTCTATTTTCATATGAATAACAAACGTTTTTATTCAAGAAATTCTAGTAGTCATGAATCTTCGAATGGTATTGTAGAACGATCTTATCGTGATGCCTTTTTTGTAATAACCAATGAAAACATAAGTAGGTCAGAATCGAAGTGAAAAACCAGACTTATAGTACATAACAGTCAAATGTCGGTCTAATCTATTGCATAACAAATTCCTTTGTTACGTTTATTTCCTTCCTAAAAAAGAAAAGGATGATTGATTTTGAAATATAATTTAAAGACAAATATTTTATAATACTAGCTACTTTACATAATTTTTTAATCTATTTTATTTCTTATTAAACAAATTAAGAGAAACAAAATAAAATTTCTTACATTTCTTGATAATGTTCCATCTCTGAAAATCAATCTGAGCTATTAATAAAAGTGCAGAATTTTTTTTCAAAATATAAGTTGTCTGGCAAATTTAAAGGGAAAATAAACCAATCCGTAAAAGTAAATAAAATGAATAACAACATAGTAACACATTTCTGATTTGACGTCTTCAGTTTTTGTGCTTAAATTGTGTAATTGATTTCTAAGCATCATTGGTTGAAGAATTCCGAAATGTTGACTATTATAATCACATATTAACGTACTTTGAAAATAAGGAAAAAATACATTTTCTGATGCAAATATTTTACTTAACATTGTTCCCACCTCACATTTTCTTATGAAAAAATTAAGAAAAAATTCGAAACTTATATTACAAATAATATTACAAAATTATTTATTTGACTGAACATTTAAATTTTATTTTGCTTGCTAATAAACTATTTAAAAATAATGGAATATTACCAATTAACATGATACTTCTTTCAAAATATTTTGTCAAGTATGATTGTAGTTTAGATCCATTTTTTTTCTTTTGAAAATTTTTGTGATTTTCCAAAATTTTAGTAATGTTATCTTTCAGACATAATTTTGATACTCTTTTAATGGAGAATATAATTAATTCTTTTGTAATACTTCTTCATACCAAGAAATGTCTTCTTGATGTCCACTTGAAAGACAATTTGTGTTTTGGAATTAATATTTAATAAAAATAACTATTAAAATAAATAATACTATTAATATTATTAAACATAATAAATTAGAATTAATAATATAATAGAAAGTTTCCGAAACTTTAGTATCAGTTTTTTCAAGTTGTTAAGTTTTACTTTAGAAATAATTCGATTTGCTTAATTTTTTTATACGATGAAAGTTTCCCATTAAACATGTTTAGAGATTAGTTTTTAGTTTTCATCAACGAATATCACTTAATAAACTTTCCATATGCTAATTTTAGTTTCTAGGCCAAAAATCTAGATTTAATAAATAAATAATATAAATAAAACACAATATGATATATAAGAAATATTTACTATATTAATTAAAGATTTCATAAAAACACATTATATCAACAAATACTAGCTTAATATCTATTTATCACCTTTCGCTCAAAGTGTATGCGACTTGAGCGAAACATGTGGATAGAATATGAACTACAAGCGTAAGATTCTACGATCTTAACCAGATGATAAGTATCCCCATGCGTAGGTTGTATGGATGATAAAATTGGATTATACTTCTCTCTCGCGTTCATAACCATCGGTTTCGAGTAGATTAGTGTAGGTAAGATTAGTAAGCTGCGAATTCGTACTTTTCGGTCTATCTTATAGATATTTTTTTCTGATGGTAACATGTATCTCGTAGTGTTCCGTATTAGATACGGTGTCGGTACGTACATATTTACTTTATGATAAATACGTAGAAAGTAATAGATATAATTGACACACATAATAACTAATATATAAATTTGCGACAAAAAACAAAATTTTGTCGAATGTTTTGTTAGAAATATTATATTATTTTAATATAAATTAAAGCATGAGTTTATTTCTATACTAAGATAATAGTACGATAAAGTAACAATAAAGAAAATGGTGGCATTTTGTTATTTGAAAACCTAGAATTGATTGTCATAAGCACATTATGCTTCTGAAATATCTGCCGATTCTCAAATTGAAAGATTACAAGCTTTATTGGATTTAATATTTTCCGGCAGAAAATACTCATAATAAAAATAACTATATTGTTCTACTTCTTATTCTTGTTCTTATTAATACACTATTATATTATATATTATTGTTATAGTAATAGTAATAGTAATAATATAAAGTAGATTACTCTTACAAATCATAAAAAATAATGCTAGAAGAGAAACCTCATAGATGATATAAATTCGTGTTTTCATCTTTATGAAAATAATATATAATATATATGTAAGTATATGTTTATTAATTATTATTTTTGAAAAAATATTATATTGTTGTTTTGTATTTTGTGTTAATATAAACATATATAAATAATATAACATACTATTACTAAACTGATTAATATTAATTGTTATTTCAGATCTTTAGATTAAAAAATTTTAATATAGAAGACATGTAAACTTTTATTCAATGTAATTTTTTATTATTAATAATTAAAGTTTAATAATATGTATTTCTAATTAATTTTTATTAATAATTTAATAGTTAATTATAACTAATATTTAAACTATTAAAAATTATTAGTAATTAATCTAACAATTTTTTTAATGAAATATTTGAAGAAATTTCGGCTATAGTTTCGGCTATAGTTACATAGGTGACTAATCGAATGATTGAAAAATATTAAATGTATTTAGCCGAAATGAATATTGGTGTGTCGACGTTAATCATTGCAGTATGTAATTTGTTGATAGGATTATTAAAAGGAGATATATTAATCACTTTGTCTGTTCGTTTCTAATGAGAAAACTCTACATGTGCGATCTGATAGAGAAAAAGAGAAAAAATGCAAGGTTATCTCAAGTGAAGTTTCCACGTGTAATATGTTCATAACTAGAGGTCACGAAAAGAAAAATAACTCGATATCAATCATTGATTATTATATACATAATTGAAATAATCTTAATATGCTTATCGTATGTATTTCCATTTTTTCCTTTCACTCTCTCTCTCTCTCTCTCTCTCTCTCTCTCTCTCTCTCTCTCTCTCTCTCTCTCTCTCTCTCTCTCTCTCTCTCTCTTCTATTCCTTTTATCTTTATGCACTACTTCACTATCTTTCTCTTTCTCCCTGTTTCTCCCTCTTTTTCATTTTTTTTACTGAAGTAATTAGTCTTGTATGATGTTCCGTACATCCTTACAGAAATATTTCATTAATTCACAAGATTTTTTCTTAACGATCTTTTTATTTGACTGTTCAAAAATAAGGAATATATAAAAGACGAGATTTTTTTTATAAACGGATTCTGTTGTATCGATTTCAATGACCACGATATAATCTTGTGGACTGTATACTCTTTCAAAAAAATACCTTTATCCAGATATTATAATAGAGAAGATATCGTGATGTATTTAGTAGTATAAGACTAAAGTCTCATTACGAACTGAATTCTCGTATTGCTCTTACAATCAATGATTATTTACATCGTTACATCTCGTTCGTTCCAATATAGCAAATTCCATTAATAGAAAATTAATACATTGCCCCACGACATATCGTACGTGATGGTTAAAAAAACGGTTAGTTAAAAGAAGAGTATAGAAAAGAAAATCTATAAGGATGCATTCTTGGGTTTTTACTAATTTATAAAAATACTAATTTATAAGAATTTTGAAATCAGTAATAAGACTGACCTTCAACTGCTTTAATAATTACTTATTAATTATATCAAATTATATAAAATAATGAGATGCTAGTAAACGGTTTTTGTACTGTTTTTATATTATACAGATAATAATTTGTTTCTGCTACAGATTATATAATATCGTTTACAGAATTCGTGAAATATATATTTTAGTTATGCACGTATTATATACGCGTGTGTGTGTGTGTATATATATATGTATGTATGTATGTATGTATAATTACTTTTTTTCAAATTACAGTTTTATTGTTTCTATCGGTGTTCGTAATAGTCATTACGAACGTAATGTTCATTTTTAATCCAATTTCTTTAATTGTTATTGGCTTATTTATTTTAATTATAAATATTTTTGTCAGGGTAGCAATTATTATTATTATCTTAACATAGCAAATTGTTGAGCTAAAAAAATAAAATTAATTGTAAATGCATTTTGTTCTTTAACTTTATGAAATTCAATTTCAGAAATCTATTAGAGTATGTAATTACCTATGCAATTTCTTCGACCGTAACTGAATGGAAAAAAATTTGAGGGATTATTTTTCCTCGGTAGAAACTTATCTGGATCGAATAATAACGACTGGCGCCAATAATTTTCATTATGATGGAGATTATATATGAAAAATATCGTAAAACTTCCTTTCGGTATAGTCTAGTTTTTTGTCACTTGATATAATTAATAGATAAATATTACTACTAAATAATGCACTAGTATTATTAAAGATAAAAAAGTATGATTATTTTATATATAGAAATACCCTTTATATCTTGCGTTATTTCCCGAGCGATTACAGGACCTGCAGGAAAAAGACAACGTTTTCTTTATCATTCGTTCCAAACGTTTCATATTTTTAATATCGTCATGTGTTATTGGAACATGTTTCGGATCGCTCGAGCTGTAAATTTGATTCAGTTCCTCAAATGTTTTGTTCTTTGTGATCAAAGATATGAAAGAGATGATAAGACGTTAATATGAAAATAATTTTCGTTATATAAATAATTACAAATAATTAAGTATATGTAATATATACGTATTTGATGGAATGTAGCAAGCATTAAAAGTACAAAGCTAATAGTAGTAGCTGAAGTATCGCTTCCTTGAAAAGAAATGTTTCTCTAATTTTATTCAATAAATAAAAGTTGATTGCAACCTAATAATAAATGTGGCTTACACCTATAGTGGTAATATTGATTTCATCCCGAATATCTTCCTCCGAATATTTCCCTCCTTCATGCGATGATTCGAATAAAAAATTGAAAAGAAAGCTTGGTTTTCGTTCTTGAAACATAAACAAGCATATGATCTATTATTAATAATAATAAATTTAAGACATTTTAATGAATTATAATAGAATTATATATTTTAGTGAAAAAATTAAAATTTTAATGAATTAATGAAAGATGAAAAATAATATCGTGCTGTTATCGTGTGTAGATAATTATTTTTATTTGAATTTTCCTCTGTCAGTTTTCGATTGAATTTTCTTCTCAACATTGATTCCTTCTTTCCTTTGATTATCTTTATGAACAAAAAATAATATACATCTATATATATGAAAATTATAATACTAAAATACTTTAATGTTAAAAGAATTAAAACAATTTAAGGAATGTTCATCCAAAAGATACACTGCTTGTAAAGGGTTGTATTATCGAGGTATGATAAATGTGATGAAAATTTTTTTCCCATAACAGTGTTGTACAAAATTGTATTTTGATGTTATCATAATTTAAGGATCCTTTGCATAGCTATATCCATCAAACTGTAGAAAGAAATCAAACACGAATTATAAATAAGGAATAAAACAATTCAAACATATGAAATTCAATAGTATTATCATTCAATAGATTTAACTAGTTTGCAATTCTCAGTGTTCAGCGAATTTAGTCAAATATTAAACATGTTATCTTTTAATAAGGAACGTAACAGAATTATAATAAATTAATACAAACGAATATAAATTTTATAAGCGTTTTAAAATTTTAAAATTTCATATATTATGTCCAATATACAGCGAAAAACGTAATGATAAAAGTCTAATTTTTTTCCAACGAAAATTTCTAATTTTTTCATTAAAACGATAGAATGATTAACGAATACACCCATATGCGACTTTACATATTTTTTAAGAAAAACTATTTAATAATTTTTGATGAGGATTCCATACAGATTCTGCAAATCAATTTGGAATCTTTAATACAGCATTAAGAAATAAAATAAGAAAACAAAATAAAAATAACATGAATTTATGAAAAATTATTAAAATAACGATGATGGTTCTTATTTTTATATATTCAGGATTGTTTACTATAATAAGTAATTTCATGCTTAACCATGCATGTCATAATAATTGATAATTTTTACTTACATTTAGAAATTGATTAACTATGTCTAAAAGAAAAATTATAAATTAAAATCGGATAAAATGTTTAAATATATAAAATATTAGTTAGAAATTTATCTTCGTTATGACAAATAAAGAAACGAGCATTTTCAATAATTGAATATGTTTTGAATCCGGGAATTCTTTGATTCTATTATATAGGTGGAATTTATTTAAAAAATATTGTACTATTTTATAGAATAATCCAATCAGTATTGTTATAATAATAATCAATATTGCAATGAACTCCATGATGAATTGAACCAATAAGGGTTTAGAAACAATTTAATAAAAATAAAAATAGTCTTATAATCGTAATAATTGTTGAAATACTCTGTTGGTACAATACAACGACACATAGTATCTATCTGTTTTAGCGGAAACTGAGGATGGAAGAGGAAAACGAGTCATATTGAAAGAATACGAAATACGAACTTTGTCACACAATTAAAGCTTATCTCAGAAAATTCTTATTCGATTGGGCAAGAAGATATTACGAAGTTCGGAGAAGGAATCATTATTTAATTCTACTCTTTTTTTTTAACACAAGAAATGTGATAGCAGAAAATGTTGTTAAGTTGTTATTTGCTTTTTCATTGGTATGATGAATATGTCATAAATCTTCACTTTTTACTTTAATATTTGTTTCTACTTTAATTTTTACTTTTAGCTTAAAGAACAGTAATTATCTTGTTTATTATGCAAAAAAGAATTATTTCCTATTTTCATTCATGAAAAATATTTCTCCTATATATATAGATATTAATAATGAATAAGGTATCCATCCAATTATATACATAGTATTTCGTAGCCGCATTTCCGAATTTATACTAAATAAAATAAGGAATTAAAAAAAAATATTGGTCTATCCAAATAGATATTAACTAATCGGAAAAAATAATACTCTCAAACTGCTTTCGATGATCGTAAAAAAAAAACGTTCTATTGTGAACGAATTAATAAAGTATGTATTAATAAACAAACTACATCTATAGTAAAATTATTGATAGAACGAAGGAAAGTATTACATATTTATTTTTGATAATTTTTCATGTAAGCGTTTTATTACAATTTGCACAAAAGTTATATTCACTATCTGTATAACTTACATACTATCAATATATAGCTTACGACATATTATATTGCAAAATTTCATTCTTGATAGATGTTGTGGTTAGATTCGTGATAGTGTTGTCATGCACTAAGTTCTTTGTTAAAATTATTTCAATTTATTGATCCAAAGAGTTCCGATCGAATGATACAATGATTATATATAGTAAGCGAAAAAGATACTAATGGTAGTCATAATTTTGTCTTGCGATTTCTTCAATTCTGATTGAAACACATCTTATAGTGTTATTGTAGATTTATCAACAGGTTTGTATTCTTTTATTTTTATTCATATCTGTTAAGGAAATACAGAATTATGATAGTTTTGAATTTACATTATATTTTTATATAAATAATCCTAAATTTTTAGGATGGAAATGTAATAATTGAAAAAATTAGAATAGTAGATATAGAAATATTTTACAATTTTTGTAAAATAATTTTTTGATATATTTTGTTCGTGTTATTTCTAAGATTGCAACTAGGATCATTATGATATTGCGAACATTGTTATTTATATTCGAACCTATTTGGTGAGCATCATAATGCCGTAAATCAGAATAGATCATAGAATCATTAATATACAATAAATGATAACAAAATGGGAATTAATAATATTTTTTTTAATTATAATAATTTGCCAGTGTATAAGAGAATACAACTCAAATGCAACAGAGAGCATGTAAAGACCAAGTATGTAAATAATTACATTAACTACAAATTTTTAATAAATAAGGATTTAGGATAGCTTCTAACGAAAAGAGAAAATCACGATGGAAGAATATTATTGCCTCACACGACTCTCAAAGTCTTTGGAATGATAATATTTTGGGCTTCTTTAATTCTGGATAAAAAAATGAGCGACAAACGAATAATTATAATTGTAAATATTTTTGAAGAAAAAAATATTTTTTTTATCATCATATAATATAATTAACTATAATACTAAAGTAATGAATTGACAATACATATGAAATTAAATAATATGTTATAAAAATAAACTACAAAATTAACAAAATTTGATGTAACCTAATGAAATTATTCTTTAAGTAAATTTATGTTCTGAAATAATAGTTACAACGCAATTATATACATACTTTTTGAACCTAATATAAAATTAAATATTTAGTATTGAATGGAACGTTTCGTATTTATAAATGTTTTAATTACATTTATAATTTATATAAAAATTATATTTCAAAAAAACATTGAAATAAATGTTAAATTAAGATTTAAAGACATTTTCTTTACTTTTATATTAAATATTTTTTGTTTAGACTTTATGCATTTTGTTTATAATAAAATAATTCTCATCGCAATATTTTCAGAATTTCTATAGTCGTTTTATTTTTATATGATTTTAAAGATTTTTTTTATGTTATTTTTTTAATTCCAAAAGAAACGCTTATTGCGAATGAAAAAGTTAAAGTTATGAAATAGTTAAAGTTAAAAAATATATATGACCGTAATAGACATGAGTAGGTTGCACTATGTAAAAGATAAATAGAATCATTACTTGTGTAATTTGATGATCAATTCGTAGGAAGGGTCTGCTCCCGTCTATTCTTAATCGAGTTCTTAAAAGAGTTATAGATGCGTTAGTAACGATGAACAAGGGCGGCAATACAAAGCTTGTAGGAAACAGTTGAATGTTTCCAACAAAAAAACACTCGCCGATAGAGATACTGGCATAAAGAATGTTTCGTGAATCGAAATTATAATAATATGTTTTGAAGTATCGAAATATAGTTGTGATATGCATGTTTCCTTAGTCATATGTAACAAGCTATTTGTTGCTCCTTCATTAAAATTTCTCATAACAACTTGTTCGGAGAGAACGTCATTGACCCAAGATCTCATTTCGTATAACTTTTTTACATTGGACGAAATCAGTCACGTGTTGATACGAATTTTATGAAGATTCATCGTACAAACAATTTACGTAATATGTTGTGATATGCATCACGATATTCGTATTGAGGCTATCTCAATAAGCCGAATCGATGTTCTCCTAAAGTAATGAGAAGAAGGAGCTGGAAGAGAATGCATCGTCGGTCGTTTTTCGCAATTTTCTGCCGGTTCGAAAACTAAAGAATTATATCGACGTTTTATTTTGCAAATATTTGAATCAAGCGAGTGAAATATTGCGGCATTTTGTTCACCGACCGATAACGTACTCGTTTATTAACGCGATAAGTAAGAAGTGATGGTGATATTTCTATTGTGTACATTCAAATAAGCTTCACATTTCTTCGTTCACCGCTCTTCAGTGAACGAGGAAAACTATTCGAATCCATCAGAAAGGATAGCGCGAGCACTTTTCTTTTTGACAATCTTCAATGTTTTGCCCGATGATGCGCACAGTGGTTACGAAGATACTAATCTGTACGTTGAAAGAAATAAACGTCACTTAAAATATCGATTCGCATCGAATGCTCATTGACGAAAGATCGGATCTCATCCCATTCATCCATACTTTTGTCAACGATCGAGACAATCTCTCTATCCATCGTACGTGTTGATCATAACGCTGCTACGTTTAACAATTGACTTTTATATCTTTTTATATAAAAATTTATTATTTGCAACGAAGAAGCAAATGAAGAACAGTTTATTTTACGAAGGAATTTTGCATTAAGCAAGTAAAAATTTGCTGATGTAAATTCTGATCGAGTGAATAAAATCCATAAACTGTAATATTTCAGGAACGCTTATTTTTGTCTTCATTCCTCACTTTTTGTTGTGATCGTAAAATTCAACGATCAAAACTCTACGAAACTATCAAAGAAAAAAAATTATATCGCTTCTACAATTTTTAATCGATCAAATTTACCAGTAACGTTGATTCCTATTATTGTAACACTAGTTGATTGTTTTATAAAATAATACAATCCTTTTTAAATTAATTACATATGTAATTATGTATAGTATGGTGAAATATATATATATATATGTGGACACACACTTGATTATTTGTCATTATTTATATAATGAAAATTATTTTCATATTAACTTCTTGTCGTCTTTTTCACATTTTTGGTTACCAAGAATAAAGTATACGAGAAACTATACCAAATATATACTTCAAGCGCTCCGAAACATGTTCCAATGATACACGATGATACTAAAAGTATGAAATTTTTATAACGAGTGTATTACCTTTAATATACTATACTTATACTATTCAATTAATTATTAATATTATAATTATCAAGTTTTTTATAATTTTAGCAAATCGTACATGACTTTCAGACATTAAAAAGACAATAAAAAGGAAAAATTTCTTCTTGTTCTTTTTTCTTCTTT
Source organism: Vespula vulgaris (assembly GCF_905475345.1). NCBI lineage: Eukaryota > Metazoa > Arthropoda > Insecta > Hymenoptera > Vespidae > Vespula > Vespula vulgaris. The sequence continues at coordinate 3,708,259 of NC_066605.1, forward strand.
ATTGATAAACTGTAGGGTTTAATGTTACTGTAAATGATTTATTAAATAAAAAGTCAATGAGCTTCGTTTAACCAGAATAGAAACTTCCTCTCGTCTGTATATTCGCTGAATACTTGATGCTCGATATTTCAGAAGTAAAATTTAACTGACGTACTTTCTCGCTTTCATGCCTAGTATTTTATATAAATAATCTCGCGCTTTTCTCAATCGCTCGCTCGTTTCTGTTATCGCTTTTTGTTATGCACGTGTTTATGTTTCAGCATTTAAGCAAACGAACTGCATTCAGATAAATGTATATAACAGAAAAAACTGTATAGAAAAAAGGTTTATATCTTATTTGTCATTCCAATGAAGAATCAAATAACAACAGTTTTATAATACAATGCCCTGTTATCGTATTCTTTGTATTTAAAAAAGAAGATGACTACTGAGAATTTTTTTTTTCCAATGCATTTATATATTTCCAATGCAATTTTTTTTTAATTTTATAAAAATTTGTTGATATAAATTCAGATCGCATGAGCAAAGTCCGAACTTCGTATTCTTTAAATATTCCTCGTTTCATCTTCCATCCTCACTTTCTGTCAAGATTGTTAAGTAGGAATCGTTGTATTATGCTAACATAGTTCTGTAAATCTCAACAATTGTTATTACGATTATAAGATTATTTTTATTTTTATTTTTATTAAATTGTTTCTAAACTTTCCAATTGATTCAATTCATCATGGAGTTCATTGCAATATTGATTGTTATTACAATAATACTAATTGGATTATTCTGTGAAATTATACAATATTTCTTAAATAAATTACATATGTACAATACGATCAAAGGAATCCCGGGTCCAAAAGCATATCCAATTATCGGAAATGCTCATTTGCTTATTGGCGATACCGAAGGTAAATTTGTAACTGATATTTTTTATATTTAAATATTTTACTCGGTTTTTATTTCTAATCTTTCTTTTAGATATAGCCCAACAGTTTTTAAATATTGGTAGGAATTATCATTCATTGTGGCGTATATGGATAGGCACGAGATTACTTGTAATGGTAGACGATCCTGAATATGTCAAGGCAAGATCTATTAGTTTTATTTTAATGATTTATAATAAATTTATAGTCTTTTTATTTTGTTTTCTTTTTTTTTCTCAAGATTCTATTAAGTAATCCAAATATTATTGAGAAGAGCGAGGATTATAAATACATAAAACCTTTTGCGGGCAATGGTTTGTTTTCTGCTCCAGGTGAGGTAAACGTATTCTACATTGTTTAGTAATATATAGTTATTAAGTAATTATAAATAGTATATATATACACATTTAAATATTAATTTATGTAGAAACTTTAAGAGTAAAATATTTTTTCCTCTTTATACGTATATAAAAATAAATGTATTATAAGAATACACAAGAGCTTCTCTCGCGCTCTCTCTCTCTCTCTCTTTATTTCTATATATGAAAAAAATAAGTACAAAATGTAAATTAAGTGTTGCTTTCCTTCCGACTTGTAGTATCAACGTGGAATCCTCATCGAAAATTATTAAATAAAATTTTTCGTAAAGAAGATGTAGAGTTGCATATGGATGTACTCGTCAACCATTCTATCACTTTAATAGAAAAATTGGAATCTTTAATTGGAAAAGAAATAGACGTTTTCCATTACGTATTTCGCTGTACATTGGACATAATATATGGTAAAATTTCAAAATTTTTAAACGTTTATAAAATTTATATTTATTTCTATGAATTTACAATAATTTTATTACATTTCTTATCGAAAGATGGTGTACTTGATACCCAACTAAATTCCTTGGCCAATCAGAATTGCAAAGTAGTTGAGTCTATTGAATGGTAATAATAATGAATTTTTAAATTTGAAATGTTTTATTTTTTATTTATAATTCATGTTTTGTTTCCTTCTTTAGTTTGATGGATATAGCTGCGCAAAGGGTGTGTAAATTATGGTTACAACCGAATATAATTTTTTATAATACTTCAATAGGAAAGAAATTTCAGACATGTTTATTCTACCTGGATAATGTTACAAGCAATGTATATTTCAAACAAATATTTTTTAAATTATCTCCTTTCTTTTAAAAATTAGATAATTTAATATTATATTGTCTATATATTATTTTTTGTTTACAAAGATAATCAAGGAAAAAAAGGAATCTATGTTGAGAAGTATAATTAACAAGACGCAGCAAAGTTCAGGTAATAATAAACAGACAATGCAATTTTACTTTTTATCTTTTTTGATACCAATAAAAGATCCTTTCTATTTTTCAAGAACAAAAGTCAAGGATACTTCTAGACTTTTTATTCGAATTATCGCATGATGGAGGAAAATATTCTGAACAAGATATTCGAGATGAAATCAATACGATTGTTATAGCTGTAAGTCGTATTTATTATTTAGTTGCAATAAAACTTTGTTAAATGTTGGATTTGTCAACAGTTGGATAAAAGTATCTATTTTTATTTAGGGAAGCGACACATCAGCTACTACCATTAGTTTTGTACTTTTAATGCTTGCTACATTCCCTGATATTCAAGTATGTACATATCATATATACTGAATTATTTGTAATTATTTATATGAAGAAAATTATTTTCATAATAACTTCTTATCATCTTTTCCACATCTTTAATCACAAAGAACAAAGTGTTCGAGGAACTGAATCAAATTTACCGCTCGAGCGATCCGAAACATGTTCGAATAACACATGATGATATTAAAAATATGAAACTTCTGGAACGAGTAATAAAGGAAACGTTACGCCTCTTTCCTGCAGGTCCTGTGATCGTTCGAAAAGTAATGCAAGATATAAAAGGTATCTCTAAATATAAAATAATAATTATTATATTTTTTTATTTTAATAATATTAGTACATTATTTAGTAATAATATTTATTTATTAATTATATTAAGTAACAAAAAACTGGACTATACCGAAAGGAAGTTCTGCGGTATTTTTCATATATAATCTCCATCGAAATGAAAAATATTGGTCCCAACCACTAATATTCGATCCGGATAGATTTCTACCAGGGAAGAGGCATTCTACCAATTTCTTTCCATTTAGCTATGGACGCAGAAATTGCATAGGTAATTAGTATATAATTAAAAATAAGAATATGTCTTATAGATCATTGAAATTGTATTCCATAAAGTTATAGAAAATGCATTTACCATTGATTTCATTTTTCTAGGTCAAATATTCGCTATGTTAGAAATGAAGGTAATAATTGCTTCCTTGTTAAGAAGATTTATCTTTAAAATAGATCATCCGGTAGCTATTGAAAAAATTTTGATAAAAATAAATATTTCGTTAAAACCGGCGAATCCTATAAGATTAAAATTGGAAAATAGAAATTAATTAAAATATGTTATATATATATATATATATATATATAATGCATATATACTATATATATACAAAACATGTTCTGATAGTAGATAATTTGTAGCAGATATAAGTTATTAATCGAATAAAATACAAATCTACAAAAACTACAAAAGGATTTCATTATTTTATACAATTTTATATAATAAATAATCGACTGATAAAGACTTTGAAGATCATTATTACTGCTAATTTTTAAATTCCTATAAATTGGTTTTTTAAAGATTTGTAAAATTTCAAACATATATCCTTATCGATTTTTTTGTATGTATACGATTTACGATATCAATTAATCCTTTCTTTCAGTACAACATGTCGTGGGGCAATGTTTTAATTTTCTGTTAATGAGATGTAGAATTTTGCAATGGGCGAAATATAATAATGTAAATGATCATTGACTGAAATAGCAATATCGACATTCTGCCCGTAATGATACTTTAATCTGAATACTTACACTACTGTTCTAATATCGCGAATAACGGTAAATTTATTTTATAATATTTCAATAAAGACCTTTTTTAAAAAATGTACGGTTTACAAGATTATTTCATGTTTATTAAAACTAATACAACAGAATTCTTCTTTAAAAAGAAATTTCGTGTATTTATTCTGTTCTATTTAACGGCCAATTAGAGAAATCGTTCAGAAGAAATCTGATAAATTAATGAAATCTTCCTACAAAGTTGTACGGAACATTATACGAGTCTAATTGTTTAGTCGAAGAATGAAGAAATAGAGAGGAAGGGGTAAAAAGAGAAAGATAATGAGATAGAAATAGAGATAGATAGATAGATAGATAGATAGAGAGAGAGAGAGAGAGAGAGAGAGGAGAGAGAGAAATGAGATAAGAGTAATAAAGAAAAAGAGGCGTACATACGTTCAGCATATTAAAATTATGACAATTATGTATATAATAAACGATGATGGATCATGAGTTATTTTTCTTTCGGTGCCTCAGGCAATAAGCGTAATATCTATTATTTGTGAAAACTTGTCTTAAGATAATGTAATTATGAATGTTTGCACTCTTTCTCTTTCTCTCTCTTTCTCGAAAATCAGAATACTCAATTCAAATATATAAAACTTTCTCCTAAAAAATGAACAGATAAGATGATCAATGTATCTCTTATTAATAACTCTATCGACAAGTTACACGATGCAATGATTATAATATTTACGGATATTTATGTCGACAAAATACTTTTAGTATAAAAAAATAAATTAAAAATGGTTCGTTTAACGAAACAAATGCAAGGAAGCGATCGAGTCAAGAGTAAATTCGCAAATTTCATATTGACTAATATGGAGAGAGGAAGTCGAAAAAAGTCCGAACAATGATCTATGTAGACTCCCTTCTGATTTAAAAAATTGACTGTCGTCCACGAATAGCTCGTGTAAGTAATCTATTTCGAATTTAATTCCTGGCTGGCCTTGTCGAACAAATATATACATATATACACACATACACACACACACACTTTCTTATATAATTATTTATATAATAATTTCTTAATAAAAGTATTTTATGGAAATGATTATCGTTATATGTTATTATAACCTATTTATACCTAAATATACCTAAATCAGTACAATATACAACGTGTTGATACTATTATTAAAATCAGACAAATTATTATACATTATTTATATTTCTTATAAAAACTCCTCATGTGCGATCTCAGTTCTACGATCAGCGCAAGAAAGAAACAGAAAAAATGTCAAATATTCGTTATTAGATAATTAGTAAATTTCAACGTGTCATATTTATGATGTAATATTTATTACGTTGTTATAATAATTATAATTATTGTTATTTCAAGAAATACCCAAATTTTTCATTGGATACATCATGCTAAGTTCGCGATATCGAATTCGACGATAGTGTGCTTCTTCCAACTTTTTTTAGCATAATTATTTGTTTTACACATTATCTCATTAATGAGTTTATCTATAATATATAAGTTAAAAAAATTCATTGTATTATATTTGATGATATTTGGAGTCTCACGAGTTTTTTTCCGGGTACAAACTATATTCTTGTTTATATTTTTTGTTGGATTCTGTGTATATTAACCAATTTGTTATGTCTTCTGCGCTATCACTTTCGGTTTTACAGTCACTGTCTATTCTGATTTTTCGCTTTCTTATAGTTCGTATTTTATTGCTTCATTATTGCTTTCGTCCACTTCATTATGAAGTGTTTTATATATAGAGATGATCTTGTCGCCTTACAAAGAAAAATTAAATTCATCTACATTTGAATCGATGATTTTGAATGAACGATTTTATTTTTAGCATCCGTTTTTATTAAACTTTGAAATTTTCAAAACTCCCAACCAATTTTTTCCAACGATCGTCGAATCTGAACTAACGTTAAAGACATTGATCACGGTCTAGAATTCTTTCAAATAATCAAATAATTTTATTGCCATTTCGAAGTGCGTTATATTACACTTTCTAAAAAGATATACAAAGAATTAAGAAATTTGTTCATGGTCTGATAATCCCTCGAAGTTCTAATATCTACGTAATATAAATAAGCGTTGCCGCATAAAATTAATCTAGCTGAGAGACGCATTATAAGTGTAAAGGGTTAATATGATAAAATCCTATTGATTCTACAATAACTTGTTAATTCGGCTCTGTTGAGTGCTGCGCTTTCTCGACGAGAGCAGGTTTTCGCACGGCTCCTTTTTTCCACAAATTCGACATTCTATCAAGGTTTACCTGCTAGTTATTTTTCTCTAATTGCATTTATGTGAAATTACAGAGTTATATAATCGCTTAAATAAAAATTGTATGCTCGTTTACGCGCTTGCGATATCGTTAGACATTCCGGAGCAATAATCTTGCTATAAGTTCGCTTTGAATTATTTTAAATCGATCGTTTCGATAGCCATCTTATTTTTTTTTGTCTTTATGCACTCAGATGCACGTACCTCCGCCGAGAATTATTGGTGAAATGAATATGTCACATTGTTTGTTTCGAAAAATTGATACGAAAAATTTTATTCTGATATATTCAATGAAACTACTGTTTGAACGGGTTCTCGTCATTTTACTATATTTATAGAAGAAGAAATGTTTGTACCACTCATAAATTTACAAACTTTTTTATTCTGGAAGATTATAGAAAATAAGTAGCTTGTACACTGTTTAAAAACATCTTTAAAACACAGAAATTTCCACCTTTTTTGATATATGTAAAATAACAAACAGCAATCGAATCGATCGAATTCGTATCTTTCATATTTTCTTCTTATTAGGTTTCATTTGGTTCCATTTTTTCATTAAGTCAGATAAATAACGAAATATATATATATAGCCACAGCTTAGTAGTTATTAGTAAATTAGTAGTAGATTAGTTTTGTTAATGAATTATATTGGTATTATTGTAGAACGAACATAAAAACATTCCGACTATCGTCTGATATATAGTGATAGCGTATGACCTAGTCCTTATTAAACTAAGTTCCTTACTCTACACGTTACAATTTGAATGATAAAGTTCTTATACCACTTCCTTAAATAGCTTAGATCGACGTAAACCATTTTATTCCTATCCTTGTCTATTTTAAAGAGCTATTATCGAATATGTAATTTCAATAATTTATAAAAATATGGAATTATCATATATATATATATATATATATATATATATATATATATATATATCATATACATATATATATACCATATATAGACATAAACTAAATTTAGCCTTAGCGATTACTTCAGTAGTGACACTATGTGTATTTACGTTCATGTTAATGCAACCTCCACAATAATAGTGTTGAATATCATTGCATGATAGATAGCACCCATGCAGAATACAAAAAAAAGAATAAAAAATAAATTTTGGAATGCGTAATTGGGCCGTAAGTCGATATTTATTTCTCATAGACTTGAAAAGAATGTGTATATGAAACGTCCATGAGAGAAGGCAAGAAAGAAAAGTGAGAATGAAAAGAGAAAAGATATGATAGTTGAAAAATGAGAATAAGACATTCGGCCTACCTTACATACAATCTATTTATTTGTTATTAATAAGTTATTCGCAGATAACAAGCAGTTGTTAAAAGTTAAATTTACTAGTGCATATATAAGTGTGTATATTGTGTACATATATATATATATATATATATATATATATATATTTGTGTGTGTGTGTATATAAGATAATATATATATATATATGTATATATATATATATGTGTGTGTGTGTGTGTGTATGTATGTATGTACATATGTATAAGATAAAAAATATTCGCATAATATCGTTCTCATGATGTTTTCTAATCTAAATGGAAATTTGATAAAAAATATTTTGAAAAAATATTTATGATGGCAAATATCGATAAATATTGACGCCACATTATAATATCATTTAAAACGAGTTATAATGGCCATCTGTTCTTTTCTCATTACTTTTAAAGACTTCTTTTTCTTTTTGGATGGAAACGAAAAGTAATATCTAGATTGTACATGACCTTCTACATTAGTACGAAGTCGTATAAATGCTAAATATTTGTTATAGTTTTTTTTTTTTAATCGTCTGTGAAAGGAGAATGAACATTTTTAATGATCTATGAAAGGAATACTTATTAATTTTACAATTAATACGAAATTAAATTATAGCAGCACTCAGATGAACGAACTGGCGTAACTTTATATGATTCCAAATTGGATCTGTATGACTCCTTATAATGTTTAAAGAAAGTATTTTACTATTTTACTCATTTTTTAAAAATAAATAATATGACTATATCTAAAAGAATATAAACCATTACATCATTTTCTTTATTATTTCATAACAGAGAAGTTAATATTTTAAATATTATCATTAAATATTATCATAAGTATATCGGATATTTAAATATTATCTTAAATAATGCTAAAATATTATCGTCTATATTATAGCATCATTCTTCAGTATAATTTTCTGGAAATAAAAAAAAATACGATATAGTGCAACATGATCTTTCATGAATATGTGCATCTTATTGGACAGTTTGATATCAAATTAAATTTTGTATAATCCTTTGAATTATTGTACGATCCTTTGAAAAAGTTGACGCCGGTGTTTTTCGATAGAACGAAATATTTCTTATTATGTTCATTATTCATCATGTGTTCATAGCGATCTCTATTATAATCCAGTGCCATAATGGAAATAGAGATCATAATCTCTTCTTAAGTGAAGGAAAAATTAAAATAATTAGCAAATAATTTTTTAATTTTACTAAAGAAATGAAATATGAATTTAAAGAAATATACAAGAAAACAAAAAAAATCTATTTTAAAATTTATGTACATAGGTTAAATCTATGATAAAGAAAGTTTTATTTCAACATTAAACAAAAACGTGCATTCTTTTAAAGAATACATTTATACTTTTCAAATGAGAAAAACGAATTAGGTAGAATAAAAAAATTAATAAAAAGTAATATAGAAGGTACTCAATAAATAACTGAGTTTTCGTAATGAGTTAAGCGTCGAAAAGATAGAGATTTAGAAGACCATAGAAGATATAGAATAAATTGTAAATGTATGATGGTACGTATCGCACCTTATATTCTATTCAGTTAGAGAGAGAGACAGACAGAGAGAGAGAGAGAGAGAGAGAGAGAGAGAGAGAGAGAGAGCGAACGCAAAATGTATTACTACTTTTTGTTTCAATCTTGGACTGAACAATAAGATTTGTTATTTATTGAAATAATTGAATATATTGAATATATTGAAATAAGATTTGATATTTATTTACCAGATTTCTTCTTTTCTTGACAAATCTTCTAATTGACTGTCAAAAAGTAAGGAATACATACAAAGTGAGATTATTGTTTACGAACGGATTCTGTTAAATCGATTTCAATGACCATGAAATAAACTTGTGGACAGTACACTATTTGAAAAATGGCATTTATTAATATTAAGAGATATTATACCAATCTCGTCGTATTTAATAGTATAAGATTCATAACGAACTGAATGTTCATATTCATTCAATGCTCTTCTAGTCAATGATCATTTACAATGCTCTATGACAATGTATCTACGAACCTAGCGAAAAGGTGAACTGATATTAAATTTTTGAGTATTTATTAATTCGAAATAATACTAATTTAGAAGAATTTCGAAATTGACAGTAAGAATGATCCCCGAGGGCTTAATCGCTTGATTATTAATTACATCAAATTATATGAAATAATGAGATCTTACTAGATGGATTTTATAGTTTTTCATATAATCATTTTTTTAATTTATTTTTTTTTAATTAAATTTTTTATTTACATTATCATAATTTATTTTTTTTTATATACATTATCAACTATCCTGCACAGAATTCGTTATAAACATATATATATATATATATATATATATATATATATATATATATGTGTGACATATTTTAATTAATATTATAATTTTAATTAATTTCTTCTTTCAAATTGTAATACTATAGGTTTTGCCGGTTTTAACGTGATATCCAGCTTAAAGGCAATATCTTCGATTACTACAGGCCGATCAATTTTAATAATAAATCTTCTTAAAATAGTAGCAATTATCACCTTCATTTCTAGCATAGCAAATGTTTGACCTAAAACAGTGAAAACAATTGTAAATCCATACTGTTGGGTAACTTTTTGAAATTTAATTTCAATAATCTGGAAGAATATAGAATTACCTAAGCAATTTCTAGCTCCAATACCGAATGGTAAAAAACTCTGAGGATGAACATTACTGGATAGAAACCTATTTGGATCAAACTTCAATGGCTCGTTCCAATATTTTTTATTTCGATGAAGTTTGAAAATCCAAACTAACAAGGAGCTTCCTTTTGGTATAGTTAAATTTTGTTCCACTTGATACAATTCATGAATAAATATTAGTATTAATTAATATTAATATTGTCATTGATAAAAATAAAAAAATACAATGTTATCATTTTATATACATATAGAAATACCTTCTATATCCTTCGTTACTTTACGACCGATGACAGGACCTATAGGAAAGAGTCGTAAGGTTTCCTTGATCACTCGTTCTAAAAGTTTCATACGTTTAGTATCGTCGTGTGATATTAGAGCATATTTTGGATTGTTTGAGCCGTAAATTTGATTCAGTTCCTCGTATACTTCGTTCTTTGTGATAAAAAATGTGAAAAAGATAATAGAAAGTCAATATGAAAATAATTTTCATTATATACATAATTGCAAATAATTAAGTATATGTGATATGTACGTACTTGAATATCAGGGAATGAAGCAAGCATCAAAAATACAAAGCTAATGGTAGTAGTTGTAGTATCGCTTCCCTGAAAAAAAAAATAGATACTTTTCTTCGATTTTGTTCAACAAACCAACTTTCACTGCAATTAAATATATATATATATATAAAATATATAATAAATAAGAATTACCGCAATAATCATCGTATTGATTTCATCTCGAATATCTTGCTGAGAGTATTTTCCCTCTTCATGCGATGATTCGAATAACAAATCAAGAAATACTCTTGGATGTTGTACTTCGTTGAGATACAAATGAAAATGTATGATTTATTATTAATATAAGAAAAAATGAACAAAAATTCTGTTATATTTTAATTATTTTTACCTGAATTTTCCTTTGTCAATTCTTGATTGATTTTATTTCTCGAAATTGATTCCTTCTTTTTCTTCATTATCTTTACAAACACAAAATAACACACACATCATATATATATATACACACACACACATATAGATATTTACATACATACATACATACATACATACATACAGACATACATACATACATACATACATACACACAAACATGAAACATATAGTATTAAAACATTAAAGAAAGATAAAACAATTAAAAAAAAATGATCCAATTATACATTGCTGGTGATGTTATCCATGTAGGACAAGCACTTTTGAAATTTCTTTCCGATAGCAGTGTTATAAAAAAAAATGTCGGGATGTAGCCATAATTTAAATATTCTCACTGCAAGTATGTGCGTTCCGCTGAATAAAAAAAAAACAAAATTGAATGAAAACAAATCGCAAATAAAAGATAAAATATTTCAAATACAAGAAATTCATTATTACTACCATTCAATAGATTCAGCTAGTTTGCTGTCCGGATTAGTTAGTGTATTTACTTTTATGTCCAGCATGCCATCTTTCAAAAAAAAATGTAACAAAATTATAATCAATTTATAAAAATGTATATAAATTTTATGAACTTTCATAAATTTCTAAATTATACCATATATTATGTCCAATACACAGCGATAGACGTAGTGGCCAACGTCTATATCTTCTCCAACTAAAGAATCCAACTTCTCCATTAAATTAATAGAATGATTATTGAATACATTCATATGCGAGTGTATATTTTTATTTAGAAAGGCTTCTTTTAATAACTTTCGATGACCTTTCCATTTAGATGCTACAAATCGAAAGAAATATTTTAATTAACATTTTCTGTCTTTCTTTTTCATTTATATATATTATATATATATATATATATATATATATATATATATATATATGTATATGCGTGTATATATATATTTATAATATAAACAATTTATTATTATTAAAATATATAAGATATGTGCAATTACTTTACCTGGTGCAGAGAATAAACCATCACCCATAGCAATCTTCAAATGGTCATATTCGTCGCTCTTCTCAATAACGTCTGTACTACGTAATATATTCTTAAAAAAAAGGAAATTGAAAAAAGTAAAATAAAACAAAATCAATATAAATTTATCACAAATAATTAGAATAAACCTAATAATTCTTACTTCGATATATTTTGGATCGTCGACCATTATAAGTAATTTTGTGCCTAACCATATACGCCATAATGATTGATAATACTTACTAATCTTTAAAAATTGATTAGTTATATCTAAAAGAAAGATTATAATTAAAATTCTGTTGAAATGTTTGCGTATAAAGAATATTAGTTATAAAGTTACCTTCGATGTTGCCAAGAAACATATAAGCATTTCCGATAATTGGGTATGCTTTTGGACCCGGGAATCGTTTGATCTTATTATACATGCGTAATTTGTTTAAAACATATTGTACTATTCCATAATGCATTTCAATCAATATCAAAGTAATAATAATCAATATTGTAATTATGTTGAATACCATGATTAACTAAATCACTTAAAAATTATAGAGATAGTTTAATTTTTTTTTTTAATACTTTTATGATTGTAATAACAAATATTACAATTTACGGATACTAAGTTGGCACAACACAATAACTTTTACCTTCCTTGTATTTTAACGGAAAATAAGGAAGAAAGAAGGAAACGAGAGTTATTTGAAGTATACGGAGTATGGACTTTGCACACGTAATCGGAACTTACGTCTGATAATTATTCTTATTTATTTCTCTTGCAAGTTGATTCGAAGAAGCAACAAAAAATATGTCCTGGTAGTATTTTTCTGCAAAAAATGTAAAAAAATTGCATAACATTATGACATAAACCGTTTTTTACATTAATATATTGAGTATTTAAGAACAGGTGGGTATAATTTTACTGATGGATTCAACGTACTATATTAAAAAGACTCAATGTATCGAAATAAGAAAATGACATATGCCGGATATGACTTTGTTTAGGAAATACAGTCGTTATTTTATTATATCAATCTTTTTGTTTACTTAAGAGTTTATTTAAAAGCAATTAGTTTATATCACAGTAGATAATACTGAGTTGTACTCCGCCAACATGTTATAAAAGATTGCCAACAAATTCGCGCAATATCAGATTTTAATTAATTAAAAACAGTTGGGTATGTGTAACATGTAGACAGCTGGAGTGATCTGGTGTAGTTACATCAATGATAATGATAACGCTTGGATACGTACGTTCATGTTCTCAAATTTTTATTGAAGTTACTCTTGAATATAATGAATTCTGTACGAGTAAAATAATTTTCCTTATCTTTTTTTTGTTCTATTTAATATCTACTAATCCTTTCATTATTTTTTTGCGAGTGTGTTCTTTTTACAAAGCATGGTTAAAATCGCCACTGACAAAACGTAACGTTCGATGCTTTATACCGTCATGCAAATTATTTATTTCTTCTTGAAATTATTTATTTATACTTATTTCAGTTAACTTCTTATTTTAAATAATATTTCTAATGTTTCCATCCCTATCGCTCACATTTTTTTACGTTTTTGACATGATTAATTTACGCAATTCAACGTTGAAGTTTTGTTAGTAAATACTATGCCACACCGTTTTATGCTTTTGATTTAATTTATATTAATAATCATCCTATATATATATATATATATATATATATATATAATTATATTAATAATCATCCCAATAAGAGTTACAAATCATTCATATCGTTCAAGTGATATACTGCTGCATTTTTTTTTAATATCGTTTGAAAAATTTGATAATTATTACCTGTACAGACCTATATAATTAATAATTATCTCTATAATAATAATGTCGTGTTTCCTTAAAATTCGAATATCCTCACTAAAGAATACCTGTCGTCTTTGTAGAAATTTCACAAATGGATCAACCGAATTCCTTTCAATATCCTCAAATTGCGAATCTTTCAGAAAAATTATAAATTAAACAATTCACTTAGGAGGATCACGGAAATAATGACTTCTCCATATCTAAGTATTGACTACCTGAGTTTTGAATAACCGCAATATTTATACCTTAGTATTTGGTGAACCGATCAGATAACATGATTTTCTAAAAATAATATGTAGCGAAGAACTTTAAATTCTGAATTCAATTTGAGGTGAATTTAGCGAAAACAAAAATTAAGAATTAGCTGAGAATGTGAATCATATAAATTAATGGAAATTAAGGAAATTTACATTTTTCTAAATGACTATCTTAGTAAAAATATATCTATAAAATGTATAGATGTTTTCGTGTTTTTTTATTGAACAAATTATATTTTAATATTTAAAGTAAAAGGATAATTACGTTAGTATCTATCCGTTAAGAAAGGATCTCATATTCTATTTATTCATTACCTTTTTAAGCTAATTAAAAAGATTATTAAAAGGAAAACGAATGAATTAATAAAATATTTCTAAAAGTATGTATACATCAACTCATGAATAATATTTTTTAAGCATTATTGAGAGAGAGAGAGGGGGGGGGGGAGAGAGAGAGAAGAAATGGGAGAGGATTAATGTGTTGCAAGAGTGTGCAAAAGTGGTTTTAGAAAGAGATAGGCGTCAAGAAATAGCGATGCACTAACTGAAGAGAAATATTGTTTGCATAAAAGCGTCATGTGAGCGAGAAATGAATTATGAAAGACTTTTTTATTATAATTGAGTGTTCGATACTTATAATAAATTAGTAAAAGCAAAAAACGAATAATCTTCTCACGCCAAACATTATAAATATTAATGAAGACGATACGTGATAATCTCACAATGTATTTACGTTGTTATTCGTAATTAAATTATTTTATTTTGTAACTATAAAAGGAAATAAGAAATGTGGAAGAATAAAGAAGAAAATGAGATATGGAGTAAAGAAAGAAAGAAAAAGTGTGAAAGGGAAAAAGAACGAAAAGAAAGTGAGAAAACAGAATCACTAGCATAATAATATGCAACGAATAAGCTTATTCAATTATATGTGTGTGTATATATATATATATATATATATATATATATATATATATATATATATATATAGATTTCAAAAATATATCGTTTTGTATACATCAACTCAAATACTAGAATTTATTTGAAACGAAATACTGCAGGGAGTTAAAAAATGCATATTGATGCATTCGAAAAGATTTTTATTAACGAAAGAAATAATATTCTCGGGTTATTTTTGACGATCGTATCACCAATGATAAAACGTGACATTGCAGCAGAAATGTATTAATAAAATATATATTAATATTTATATGTATATATTAATATTAATATTTATATATCTAAATATATTTATATATTATTATAATATATATATGTATATATATATATATTAATATTTATATGTAAATTATAATAGAATTATTGATAGAATCAAGAGAATTGATTATTTACCTTTAATAATTCTTTTGTAACGTTCGCTATTGATTGTCCCAAAAGTGCGTTATCTGCATGCATTTATTTATATGACAGTGTTTAAAAACGAAAGAAATTTTTGGAATAACCTAATACGACATACTAATAACATGTAAATATGCATGACATTATAGAAACAGATAAGCCAAACAACATAAATATTAATCACGACAATAGATTGATAATGTTCTTATGTTTTGATTTGTAAATAAATTGTTAGTTTATTTTGTAATTATAAAAGAAAATTAGAAATATGCAGAAATAAAGGAGAAAATGAAAAGAATGGGAGAAAAATAATATTCTCAGATTGCTTTCGACGATCGTAAAAAAGAACGAGTCGATACAAATTAATAAAGTATGTATTAATAAAAAAAAAAAAAAAAAAAAAAAAACTATAACAGAATTATTGATAGAACAAAGGGAAAGTATTAAATATTTATTTTCGATAATATTTTATACTCGAGTTTTATTACAACTTGTACGAAAGTTATACTCATAAATTTATAATGTTCACCATCAGTACAACATACATACTAATAATATATAGCTTATCAGCACGCACAATATATTATATTGCAAGATTTCATTCTTAGAAATTGTGATATTATTGCCTTACACGAAGTTCTGTATTTGGCAAATATAATAACACCGTATAGAGGAATAGCTTACATCATAGAATTATTAATATACAATAAGTGATAACAGAATTGGAATTAATAACAATTTTTTTAATTATAATTTTACTTATAATAGTTTGGCAGTATACAAGAGAATCAATTCAAATGCAACAGAGAGCATGTAAAGACGAAGAACGTAAATAATTACATTAACCATAAATTTTTAATAGATAAGAATTTGGAATAACTTCTAAGGAAAAGAGAAGATCACGATGAAAAAAATGTTGTTGCCTCACACAACTCTCAAAGTTCTTGAAATGATAATATTTTGGACTTCTTTAGGATCAAAAATGAGCGAGGAACAAATAATTATAACTGTAGTAAATATTTTGGAAAAAAGATATATTTTTTACGTCATCATAAATATCCAGATATAATCAATTAAAATATTGAAATGCATTTATTCCACATATGAAATTAAATAATATGTTATAAAAATAAACTACAAAATTAACCAAATCTAATGTAACCTAGTGAAATTATCTATAAGTAAATTCACATTCTAAAATAATAATTACATCGTAATTATATACATACTTTCTGAATTTAATGTAAAATTAAATGTTTAATATTGGACGGAACGTCTGGTATTCTTCTATAAATGTTTTAATTGCATTTGTAATTTATATAAAAATTATATTTCAGAAAAATTTTTAAATAAATGTTAAATTAAGATTTAGAGACATTTTTTGTACTTTTATATTAAATATTTTTTGTGCCGACGTTGTGCTTGTTAATAATAAGATATTGTTCATCGTAATTTTTCAGAATTTCTATAATCGTTTTGTCTTCATATGATCTTAAAGATTCTTTTTATTTTATTTTTTTAATTCTTACAAGAAACGCTTAGAGTGAATGAAACAGTTAAAGTAATAAAATAGACATGAGTAGGTTGCATTATGTAAAAAATAAATAGAATTATTATGATTTGTAATTCATGAACACTGTTATCTTCGCTGTAATAGGAACTAAAACGATCAGGTATCATAGATAATTAAACTTATAGTATATGATTTATGTAAAGAAAAAGATTGAAAAATTTTTTTTAACATAGATACACTATTGACTTTATGAAAAATGCTCGAAAAAGTTTTTATTTTTATACAAAATTCATATTAATGGATCGTCAAAATTTATCAGTTGGACTCAGGCAATTGAGAGTAGAGAGAAAAACTGCCTTGATACCTCTGATAAATAAATATAGACATTGTTATTTATACTGTGGTAAATCAAATAGATCATGTTTATAGTTAAAATGTGCGTCGATTAATATAGAAATCTGTATATGTATCTAATCTGTTAAATAATTCTTTAAAGAAAATATAAAAAATTGAAGGTTGTATATGTTATAATCTAGATTACTAGATCACATTTGCTACATTCTTTTAAATGACTGTAAATATATACATATAGACGCACCTTCAATAAAATTGAAAAATTTTAACATAAAGATATGAGATCGTTATGATCCTTAGCATAAACATATTGATCTCACTTAAGCTCAGTTGCTGCAAAGTTATAAACAATTGCGTTTGGATGTTATCTAAACTTGAAGAATTAGATCCTAAAGGTCCATTTTCGTATAAATGACCCATTTACGTTCCACGTCCGACCATGCATTGGACTTGAATTAATTACTATATTTTGTATGTAAGTAACAGTTTATACATCATCAAAGCTATGTCTATCTTAGAATAAACAAACACGCACTGGCTGTCGCCAACGAGTCTACTGCGTCGCATCTGTAAATTCGTTATCTTAACTCTAGACAACCGTGATAATTCGAAAGATATCATTAAACAATTGTACTTAACCGTAAGACAACCGAGTCTTATCAATATCACTGATCATGACGTAATATGAGATATTCAGCCCAATCTAAGTCGATATACATCTTTCGTGCTGAGTATTTCAAAGTAAGTTAATTGTAATAATATTAATATGCTAAGTTTATGTACACGTTCCTCCATTCTCTACTGCCCCATATTTTGCATCAGCCACATCTTCTTGACCTTCTTTCTCACTGCTCTTTCTCTTTCTTTGTCTTTCTCTCTCTCTCTCTCTCTCTCTAAGAGAGACGTACTAACAACATGTACCTTATAAGACACACGACATATTATAGAAACAAGTAAGCCAAACAACATAAATATTAATCACGACAATAGATTGATAATGTTCTTATGTTATGATTTATAAATAAATTGTTAGTTTATTTTGTAATTATAAAAGAAAATTAGAAATAATTCGAATATGAAAATGTCTCTCCTTTCTCTCTCTCTCTCACAGCAGCAGCAGCATATTTAGCATTTCTATTTACCGGATTATTCATTTCTAATAAATGGCTATAGCACTGAGAACGTGTTTTTTAATTTACATATGTCATGAGAACATTTTTATATTATTTCCAGAACTAGAATCAAAAGCAACTAGCACCATTAAAATATTGCAAACGTTATTATTGAGATATTGGAATTTATTTGTCTAACATAATAATGACATAAATGTATGTAGACTACATCATAGAATTATAATATACGATATGCGATAACGGAATTCGAATCAATAATATTTTTTTATCATGATAATTTGACATTGTATCTGAAAACATGATCCAGATGAAACCGAGAGCACGTAAGGAAGAAGAATGTAGTTAATTATAATAATTAGAAATTTTTAGTATAAAAGGATTTGGAAAAGGTCGTTTGTAATTATATTATTCTTTCCATAATATCTTCAAAATGTGTGTAATCGTTTATGTATATTCTTATAAAATCATAAATAAGATTTTTTTTATTTTATTTTTTTGTTTTTACATGAAATAGTTAGTGCAAAATGCAGTTAAATAGCCAAGTAGATAAGACCATTGCTAGGTTGTACTACGTAAATTATAAATACAATATTACTATGTTATCAGTATGTTGTTTAAGAAGATAGATCGAATGTAATTTACAATATTTGATTTATCTTAAGAAAAATATTTGTTGCTTCATACTCCCAACTACGAAAATCACATTTTGCTTCTGGAATAATCGTAATTACGATCGGGTGGGTCAGATTATATTCTAAAACATTTTGCTACTACTGCAAAATTAATTATAATAATAATCGATTTTTATTCTGGAGTTTCTTCATTAATTTTTTTTTTTATATGACCATAACGAGTGTCCTATGTGATCAATTTCTGGAACTGTGATCAAGATTTTTATTTCTTTTCTTATAAGATTTTTTTCTAATAATCTCATTGATTCGATTCGTAAAACGATGAAAGATGAATAGACGTTCGAATTGGAGTGCCACTAGCATGATAGTACGAATATTCTTTTAGTACACTCTAGACGAATGAGATAGCAATGAGTAATGTATCATGTAGTTACGTATTACTTAAATGGAGAAAGTATTGAAATGGATAATTATCTCATAAAATCTCGACAAATTCACAAAATGTTTTTAAACCATAGAAATACTAAACTGATGAGATAAATTCGTCATACAATTGGATCAACTATCTGTAATTATAAAGGGAAAGAACAATAATTATTTTATTACGATAATTATTACTTTCTCGTTGTTACTAGAAGTTTCTCTATGTCAGATAACTATCAACAATGTAATGAAGAAATGTGTAATTTCACAACTGAGATTGTTTTCGAATGATTTTACATCAATATTAGTTAATAATTCATTTAAATTGACTGCCAATAAACGTCAAAATAAATTGCTTTCTTTAGAAAAACTGTAAATTAGTTACAGCTAGCATTGACTCATTCGATACAAGTCAAAGTAAAGAACTACTAATTAACTACTAATGTTACTCTGCATTAGTAACATGTGCACCTTACTAATTTATTTTTTCTATTTATTAAAAACGAACGTATTACCTAAATATGTCATGATACATTTATATAAAAAATACATCAGCATTACGTGATATCGATAAAACAGCCGATAATATCGGCTATATCGATAATATAATCTTGTCTATCGATCGTTATATATTTTATTTCCGAAATATTAATATTAACTTGAATTAAAATCTTCGTGATATATTTATTAAATATATATATTTATCGACATATATACACATACACACACACACACACACACACATATATGTTGTATGCAAATATACACGAATATTTTTGTACGACTGAAAATATTCATATATATGTCAGTATTGATAGATTGCTGGGAATAATATTAATAAGATAGAGAAGTCCGAAAAGAATTTCGATATCAAAAATATGTGGATTCATTTTAATTCGATCGCATCCACGTCATCTGTGTTTGTTAATATATCTTCATTCGTCTGTTTGAACGGGCTATTGAAAATTATCTTATTTCTTGTTAAAGGTATTTATATTCTTTTCTATCTTTGATTGGGAGATCACTCTTGTATGGTGTTGCACACATTTAAGGAAGAATTGTTTAATTCATTGGATATCCTGTTAACGATCTCTCTTATTACCTCTAATAAATTCAGGAATACATATATAACGAGATTTTTCTTACAGATAGATTTTGTTGGATCGATCTCAGTAAAAATAAAATAATATCGAAGACCTTATTCCATAGAAAAACAGAGATTTTATCGAGATATAATATAATGGTATCGCTGATCTTGTCTTATTTTGTAGTACAAGGCTATTATGAACTAAATACTTGTGCCGCTTTATCATATTTAAATCTCGTCGTATTTAGAAGTATAAGCCTGAAAGTCTCATTACGAACTGAATACTCTTATCTCTCTTTCAATTAGTATACATTTACCTCGTGAAACATAAATCCCATTAAAAGAGAATTTGTACCCTGCTCCACGATATGCCATATATAGAGTAAGAGTCAATTAAAAAGAGAGTACAGAAAAGAAAATTTATCAGGATACACTTTTGAAGTTTTAATAATTTATACAACTATTAATTTATAAAAATTTCGAAATCAATAATAAGAATGATTTTCAAATACTTTAATCATTATATCAAATTATACGAAATCAGCAGATTCTAATAGATAATTTTTATGCCGGTTTTTATTTTGTACAAGTAATAATTTGTTTTTTCTATAGATTACATAATATCACTCATGTATATAGTTTAATTACGTATATGTTATGTGTGTGTATATATATATATATATATATATATATATATATATATATATATTTTTTTTTTAAATTACATATATATATATATATATATATATATATATATATATATATATTTAAATTACAATCTTTCTTCAAATTTTAGTTTTATTGGTTTATTTTATTTATTTTAGTTTTATTTAATTTATCCTTCGCTTTCAACGAAAGGCTCAATTTTACTCCTATTTCTGCAATTTCTGTTGGCTTATCAATTTTAATTGTAAATATCCATATCAATGTAGCAATTATTATTGTCATCTAAAGCATAGCGAATTTTTGATCGAAAAAAATAAAATGTTCTTTAACTTTATGGAATAAAATTTAAAAAATGAATTAGAGTGTGTAATTACCTATGTAATTTCTGCGACCATAACTAAATGAAAAAAAATTCGAAAAACTACACCTCTCCGGAAGAAACCTATCTGGATCGAGTACTAGCAGCAGGATCCAATATTTTTCATTGCAATGGAGATTATAGTTGAAAAGATCCGCTGAACTTCTTTTCGGTATAGTCGAATTTTTTATTACTTGATATAATTAATAAATAAGTATTACTAGTAAATAATATAGTAATACTATTAACGATAAAAAATATAATAATTATTATTTTGTATATAGACATACCCTCGACATCTTGCGTTACTTTCCGAGCGATGATAGCAATTACGGAATAAAAAAGTAATATTTCTTTGATCACTCGTTCCAAAAATTTCATATCTTTAATATCGTCATGCATTATTGGCACATATTTCCAATCGCACGAGCCGTAAATTTGATTCAGTTCCTCATATACTTCGTTCATTGTAATCAAAGACAACAAGAAGGTAATATAAAAATAATTTTCGTTATATGAATAATTACAAATAATTAAGTACATGTAATATGTCCGTAGTTGAATATCAGGAATGTAGCAAGCATTAAAAGTACAAAGCTAATGGTAGTACCTGAAGTATCCCTTCCCTGAAAAGAAATGGAAAAATTTATTTAACAATTTTATTTAATAAACAGAAGTTTATTGCAATTTAATAACAAATGTGACTTTAACCTATAATGGTAGTATTGATTTCATCCCGAATATGTTTCCCCGAATATTTTCCTCTTTTATACGATGATTCGAATAAAATGTTCAGGAAAAAGCTTGGCTTTTGTTCTTGAAACATGAATAAGGATATATGATCTATTATTAATAATAATAAATTTAAGAAAGTTTAATGTATTAAATTTTAGTAAAAATATTAAAATTGTAATGAATTAATGAATGATGAAGAATAATATTCTGCTATATTTAGTATAATTATTTTTACCTGAATTTTCCACTGTCTGTTCTCGAATGAATTCGTTTTTTTCTTTGATTATTTTCATGAAAAAAAAGATAATATATTCCTTCCATACGCATACACACACACACATGAAAATAAAATATTAAAATATTTTAATATTAAAAGAAGTAAAACTATTTAAAAAATGTTTGGCCTGTAGATATATTGTTTGTAACGTTATCCAGATATTATAGATTCATCCGAAATTTCTTTCCCATAGTAGTGTTATAAAAAATTAGATCTGGATATAACCATGATTTAAGCTTTTGTATGTATATATATATATATATATATATATATATATATATATATATCGATTAAACTGAAGAAAAAAACCAAACACGAATTATAAATAAACAATAAAACGATTGAAACAAAGAAAAAAGTATTATCAATCAATAAATTCAGCTAGTTTGTATTTCTTACTGATCAGAGAATTTAGTTAAGTATCAAGTACGTTATCCTTCAATGAATCATGTAATAAAATTATAATGAGTTAATACAAATGTATATAACTTCTATAAACGTTTAAATATTTCGGAACTCTGCCATATATTATGTCCAATCTACAACGAAAGATATAATGTCGAACGTCTAATTCTTCTCTAAATAAAGTTACCAATTTTTCAATTAAAGTGATAGAGTGATTAATATACCCATATGCCATTTACATATTTTTCAAAAAAGACTATTTAGTAATTTTTGAGTATTTTAATTTACATATTTTACTTATTTTGTTCATCTATACATATATGCATATCATAAGTGAAAAAAAAGTGAAGATATACCTATTCATATACTTACTCATATGATACGTTATTTACATGTGTCTATAAAAAAGAAAGAATGTTTTTGAATTTTATAAAATTTAATATTAAAAAAATATATATTACAAATATAATTATATATTAATAAATAATGAACAATATATATACTTCACATGGAGCATTGCCCATAACAGGTTTCAGGTCTTTATACTTCTCGCTCTTATCGGTAATATTAGGACTATTCAATAAAGTCTTAAGAACAAAACAGAAATAAGAATTCTTCTTAAGAATTATTAAAATAATGCTGATAGATCTTATCTTGATATATTCAGGATTGCCTACTATACAAATAACTTCATGCCTAACGATACATGCCATAATGATTGATAATTTTAATTATCTTTAGAAATTGGGTAAATATGTCTAGAAAAAAGGTTATAAATCGAAATCTGATAAAACGTTTAACTATATAAGACATTAGTTAGAAATCTACCTTTGGTAGTGGCAATAAACAAATGAGCATTTCCGATAATTGGATATTCTTTTGGCCCTGAAAATTCTTTGATCGTATTATATACGTATAATTTATTAAAAAAATTTGTGACTCTTCCACAAAATAATCTAATTAGTATTGTTGTAATGGCAATTAATATTGCAACGAATTTCATGATGAATTGAATTATTTGAAAAGTATAGAAATAATTTAATCAAAATAAGGTAGTCTTATAATTATAATAATATTTGTTAAGATTTACAGATACTCTGTTAGCACAGCGCAACGACTCCAACTATCCTCCTATGTTAAGAGAGAATAATGATAGAAGAGAAAAAGTAAGAATATTTAATGAATATGTAGTGCAGATTTTGTTCACACGATCACAACTTGCATTAGCAAATTCTTATTCGGTTAGGCAAGAAAGGTCTATAAGATCCTGAGAAGATGGGAACAACAATTAATTATATATGGCAAAAAAGGTACATCATATATTTGTATGTACATATATAACGTGTATATAAAATGTATCAAAATATAACTATTCATTATAGCATTACAAATGTATAAAGTAATATCTAATGTACCACAAAATATCGTTCACCTTGTTCCTGCAAATTATTGCAAGAACGCGATTTTTTTGAAGGATTCTATGGGATTCGTGAGGATGATAGACGGTAAAGAATACTTCGTGAATCGAAATGTTAACAATGAATTTTGAAGTACTCAGATACAGTTATTGTGTTATGCATATTTCTTTAATCGTATGTAATCAATAGTTACTCGTGTATTGATGATTAGAGTACAAAAGATGTAAATGGACTGTGATTGTGCAGGATTGAAGCATGGTCACTCATGTTTGTAAAAATCGGTTGTCTTACGGTTCAGTACGACTGCTTGACGATATCCATCGAATTATTTCTACCACCGCCGCAAAGTCTATAGCCAGGTGACAATCGGACGGTTACTACGATGACAGAAATCATTTCAGCGGTGCATCTGCATGACGACTGTCCCTGCCAGTGAATTTGCACAATGAAGAAATGGATATACACAACGAAATTATTACTTCCATACCACTGCATCCGGTGCCTTAAGAAATGAATGATCAGAGTATTTCTTATTTCTGAGAAAGCGTTTACGCAGCGGTGGTGCAGGCTAAATCGAACATCCGTGGTCATCGTTCGCATCACCGAGCAGAATATTGGAAATTGATACAGCAAAATTTATCGAATTTTGTGGTCGACATCATTGAGGAAAAGTTTCCCGAAAATGTGACAAATGGTCAATCGTACGTAAGCTATTTGTTCCTCCTTCATCTCTCATAAGAACTTGTTCGGAGAGAATGGCCTTGACCCGAGATCCCAGTTCGTGTAACTATTTCACGAACCATTTGACAAAATCAGTCACGTGTTGATACGAATTTTACGTGCACAAAGATTCGTCGTACGAACAATTTATATAATATTTTGCGATATGCATCATGGTACCCGTGATGAGGCATTCTCCATAAGCAGAGTTGATATTCTCCTAAAGTAATGAGGAGGAGTTGGTAGAGGATATATTGTCAGTTGTTTCTCGTAATTCTCTGCCGGTTCGAATAAAGAGTTATGTTGATGTTTTATATCGCAAACGTTAGAGTTGATCGATGTAAGATATCGTGACATTTTTTCACCGTTTAATAACATCTCTCGAAGAAATGAGTCAGAGACGACCATGATATTTCTTTATTTGCCTCACCGTTTTTCAGCAGGCGAAGAAAACCGTTCGAATCGTGCATATGAGAGAACAGCGCGTGCACTAATCGATACTTTTCTCTTCGACAATTTTTCCAATATTTTACTCGATAAGGCACACGATGGCAGTACGATGGAATGTATGACTAAACTGTACGTGACGTGTGAAAAAAATATTGTATTTTAAGTATGGATACGCGTCTTATCCCGATCGCCATACAACCATCGCGATAACTCCCAAGACGTCGTGTTTATCTCAATGTTGCGGCATCTAATGGCGGAACCCTCAACCTTTATATACAAAAACTTATGATTCCAAGGAAGAACCAATCGTAGAACGTATATCATATGAAGGAACGTTTTGTATTCAACAAGTGAAAATGTGCTGACGGAAACTCTGACCGAGTGAACAAAAACTGTAATATTTTGACAACACTTGTTTTCATCTTCATTCCTCACTTTCTGTTCATTACGACCGCACGTAAGGAAAGTGTAAGTCGCACTGCGTTGTGATCGTGAATCATCAAAAGTACACAATCATGAAATTATTAGAGAAAAGAAGTTATACGGCTTCTATAATTTTCAATCGATTAAATTCACTAGCAATGTTTCTTTTACTGTTATACTAGTTGATTGTTTTATAAAATAATACAATCCTTTTTAAATGAATTATACATGTATAATACGGTGAAAAGAATCTCAAGTCTAAAACAGATTATTTATAATATTATAGTATAAAAACTCGTTTTTTATTGATGATACTGAAAGTAAATTAAAATATCTTATATTATTTATTACTCGGTTTTTATTCATAAACTTTCTTGTAGGTATATTCAACCAAATTCTAAATTCTGATAGGAATTTTCAATCATTTTGGCAAATGTAATTAGGCACGAAATTATTTGTGATTACAGACAATGTTAAATCATTCAAAATAAGCTTTGTTCTAACATTTTTTTTTTAATTTACGTCATTTTTAATTAGTTTTCTTGATCTTTTCTTCTTAAGATATTATTAGATAGTCGAAATATTATAGAAAACTTTGACGACAAAAAATACGTAAATGTTATTGTTAGCAGTAGTTTGTTCTCTGCTTCAAGTAAAGTATATACATTCTTCATCATTTATTAATATATAATTATTCATGTTACAAATATAAATAAGCTATCATTTATTTATGTTAAATATTATCGACCAATAATCGATTAATCAGCATCTAGGTGATTACAAGTTACCTTATTTGTTACTTTTCAATTACTTTATCAATTACTTTGTGCTTGTCGATGTTTTCCTATCAGACTTAGCGATTGATCTTTTATTTTTCTTATATTCAATAGAGCATTCACATTTTTATGTTCACTTATTCATCAATGTATTATGACCCTTTTATATCATTTAACAAAAAAATTTTCATCATATAACATTTTATGTTGCTCCATCGAGCAAGGTGGTAGAATTGAAGAATTTTGTTTAGATTAGTTGTCACACTCTAACAGTTATTTAGAGAAAGATAATGGCAATAGAAGTAGTTGTGAATGATTCTATGAACATTCGAAAACGACCGAACGTTGTTACTACTATTTTGTGATTTAAGTAGTAATGCTAATGACACTGAAATAGCTAGCGAGGTATGGTCAATAAAAGAAAAATCAATTATTTTAGAACCTTTAGAAGACAACTCTAATGGAAAATTTCTATCAAGTTTTGAAGAAAATGTAATGGACACAATTATTTATTGAAAATGAGATTTTGGACATATGGTTATAATATCGAATAGATATTAATAACGAGTAATAGATAAATCTGCAGATATAAATATCTCAAAGATGAAGAAATGGGAGATTAGATTACGAGAAAAGAAAAAATGTTTATATTTTATTTCTTTTAATAGGAGAAGTAAGAAAAGATTGATTTTACGAATATTGATCTAATGTTTGAATCGTCACTTTTTTCCAAACTAATAAAAAAGAAATCAAATTATACATATAATGCAAAGGCATTTTTCTAACAATGATGTCCTATATACAGATTCAAACAAATCTGTGAAAATTGTACTTTATTGTAAATTATTTAAAAAAAAGGCTTAACGAAGAATATGAATCTTGTCAACTATTATTGGAAAAATTAACGCAACAATTATAAAGTACGTCCTACATGTAGAAGCAGTCAGTGAAGCTCTTATATATTTGTAATTTACAACTATATATTGGCCAAGGGATGAAATTGGCAAATATTATCATTTTATTAGTTTTTAGCTGTAAAAAAATATTTGGTACCACATTTACCAAGATGATCCAGATATTTATAAGATTACAACAGTGTCAAAATGGATAAAATTCATATGCAAGCAAATTATGAATACGATTTTATTTGGAACGATTCAAGAATCTCAAAACCATAACTCTTTCAAGTGATTCATACTGCATTTCAATACAAGGAACTGTATTCTATTACTGACTAAATATTTAGTAATGGCTAACGAAATATAAATATGATATCGACGATACATTTGACACAAGAAATGGTAATCAAGAGTATAAATAAACGATCAATCCTTAAAAAACTTGAAAAGATAATTGAGTAACATAAATTATATACAAGATGCATAAGTATATAAGTTGGATCGTGCAAATCAGTATTTATTTATTTGTTATGAATTAAATTTTAAGAAAAACAAAAAAGTGGACCAAACGAATGATGGTTTTTTATCAATTGTACAATTTTTAATACGTTTGAAGCTTCCACTTATATGAATGGAAAGAAAATGATATATAAAATATTCTTACATTGAGTGACAGTTTGGTGGATTATGGATTCACCATTAGCTGATTTCGAAATTGACGGGGATATAGATTTAACTGAAATATCGAATACTTCTGAGCATACGAGCAGATTCCATCAGACACATCGAAAAATTTCCAAAAAACAATATAGAGCATATGCATCGAAAATGATAAGAAGTAGAACATCTTTTGTTTGTACATTTTCTAATTGTTCGGTTAGATTAGGGTCGATGTTACGAGCGGTATCGCACTTTAAAGTAGTATTTAAAAAATTTGTTCATTTCGTGAAAAGTATTATAACATTCAAGGTATTATACGAGTATTAGTTTACCAGTAATTATATTGAACTTAGTTGTTGATAATAGACACATGCATACTCGCGCGATTGCCAATACTGGCAGAGTAATGGCAACGAATCTGTCGACGAATAGAATTGAGTGGGAAGTTAATGAGCGGCGCCTTCTACCAAAGTAGAGAACGTTCGAATTAAATGAATCTTCGTCTATACTTATATTTCGTAAAAAAACTCCAGACGTGAATATTGAGATCACTAAAAAAATGACAGGGAAGGAATGCAGGCATTCGTTATTATATAATCGTTAAATTTCTACAGGTGATAAGTATGATGCAATAACATACGATAATTCTCGAGAATCGTCCATGGCGAAATTAATTACCATAAAATTTACAAGTTTATGTATATGTTCCTCTATTCTCTTTTGCCCCATATTTTACATCAGTCACACCCTTCTTGATCTTCTTTCCCAGTGTCTATTTCTCTCTTTGTCTCTCCCTCTCTTTCTTTATCTTTCTCTCTGTCGTTGTCTCTTTCTCTACTTCCTTTTCTCTCTCTCGCAATAGCAGATTTAACATTTTTATATACCGAATCATTCATATCTAGAAACTAGCTGTACCATTGATAACGTCTTTTCCAATTTGCATATCTCATGAGAACATTTTCATATTATTTCCAGGGTAGCAATTAGTACTATTTAAATATTGCAAACATTGTTATTGGGTTACTGGAATTTATTTGTCGAATATAATAATGACGTAAGTGTGTGTAGACTACATCATAGAATTTTAATATATGATATGCGAAAACGGAAGTGCAGGCAATAATAATTTTTTTATTATCATGATAATTTGACAATGAATCTGAAAATATGATCCAGGTTAAATTGAGAGCGTGTAAGAAATGAAAATGTAGTTAATTACATTAATCATAAATTTTGAATAGAAAAGGATTCGGAAAAGTTTTCTAACGAATAAACAGAGCCACGATAAAAAATTCCGTTGACGCACATAAATGACAAAGTATTTGCGCTTGTTTGGAATAAAAAACCAGTAAACAATGAATAATTACAATTGTAATAAATATTTTTGAAAAAAAAGTATTTTGTGTCATCGTAATATATTATATAATCGACTGAAGCACTAAAGTAATGCATTGACAAATAATATGAAATTAAATAAGATGATACTAAAGTAGACTGAAAAGTTAATAAAATTTCATGGTATCTAGCAAAGTTATTTTTAAGTAAATTTATATTCTGAAATAATAGTTATCCAACAATTGCATGTATATTTTCTGAAATTAATGTAAAATTAAATATATGAAATTGGAATATCTCATATTTTTGATTCATTTTACAATTTAAACATCTCAAAATAAATTTTAAATTTATTTGTAACACTATATGAGTGTGTATGGATGTATGCATAAAACTTATTCGATGCAATTCAAAGTAGAGAAGGTTTCAATAAATAACTACTAATGTTACTTTGCATTAATAACACGTGCACGTTATTAATTTATTTTTTCTAATTAATAAATACGAATGTTTTACACGAACATGTCACTGTAAATTTACATAAAAAATATATCGGCATTACGTGAAATCGATAAAACAGCAGTCTTGCCTACCGATAGTAGTGGATTGTACTTCTTTTCCAAAATATAAATATTAACTTGAATTAAAATCTTCGTAATATATTGATCAAATATATACATTTATTGTTATATATATATATATATATATATATATATGTATTATATTTTTTTTTATGTTCGATTTGGCGAATACCCTTGTATGGAGTTGCACACATTTAAGGAAGAATAGATTAATTCATCAGGTATCCTGTTAACGATCTCTCTAATTTCTTCTCAGAAATTCCGGAATAAATATATGACGATTTTTTTAAAGATAGATCCGTTAGATCGAACTCGATACAAATGAAATAATATCATGGACCGTAACCCATTAAAGAAGAGAGATTTCATCGAGATATTATAATATTAAGATATTGCCAATTACGTCATATTTTGTAATATAAGGCTAAAATTATTATTATGAACTAAATGCTCTATCGTATTTAAATCTCATCGTATTTAGTATTATATACCTGAAAACATCATTACGAATTGAAAATTCGTCTTGCTCTTTCAGTCAGTGTTTATTTACCTGGTCAAATATTGCAAATCCCATTAAAAGAGGATTAGTATTCTGCTACACGATATGCTGTAAGTAGAGATAGAGTTAATTAAAAGTAAAGTACAGGGAAGAAAATTTATAAAGATGCATATTTGAATTTTTAATAATCTATATAAATATTAATTTATGAAAATTTCGAAATTAACAATGAGAATGATTTTCAAGGCTTTTATTAACTACTTCATTATATTAAATTATATTGAATGGTCAGATACTAATGCCAATTTTTATTTTGTACGGGGTAATAATTTCTTTTTGCTAGAGATTATATAATGTCGCTCACAGAATTCCTTATCTATATAATTTTATTACGTTTAATTACGTTTAATTACATATTATATATTTGGATTATAACCTTCTCTAAAATTTTAGATTTATTGCTTCGGTCGGTTTCAACGAGAGATTCAATTCTACTCCTATTTCTGCAACTTCTATTGGCTTATCTATTTTAATTATAAATTTTCGTATCAGTATAGCAATTATTATTGTCATTTCTAGAATAGCGAATTTTTGACCTACAAAAACAAAATCGTAAATGGATTTTGTACTTTAACTTTACGGAATACAATTTCAAATATCTATTAGAGTGTGTAATTACCTATGCAATTTCTGCAACCATAACTAAATGGAAAGAAATTCGAGGAACTATGTCTCCCCGGAAGAAACCCATCCGGATCGAGTACTAGCGGCTGGGCCCAATGTTTTTCATTGCGATGGAGATTGTAGTTGAAAAGTACCTTTTTGTACAATCCAGTTTCTTGTCCCTTGATATGATTAATAATAATACTTTTAACGATAAAAGAATATAATAGTTATTACTTTTATGTATGGAGATACCCTCGACATCTTGCGTTACTTTCCGAGCGATGATAGCAACTACGGAGTAAAGAAGTAATGTTCCTTTGATCACTCTTTCCAAAAGTTTCATATCTTTAATATCGTCATGCGTTATTGGTACATGTTTCAGATCGGACGAGCCATAAATTTGATTGAGTTCCTCATATATTTCGTTCATTGTAATCAAAGATGTGAGAAAGACAAGAGGAAGGTAATATAAAAATAATTTTCGTTATATGAATAATTACAAATAATTAAGTACATGTAATATGTCCGTAGTTGAATATCAGGGAATGTAGCAAGCATTAAAAGTACAAAGCTAATGGCAGTAACTGAAGTATTGCTTCCCTGAAAAAAAAAAAAAAAAAAACAGACACTTTTTCTCTCTAATTTTATTCAGTAAACGAAAGTTCATTGCAACTTAATGATAAATATGACGTACACCTATAGCGATCGTATTGATTTCGTCTCGAATATCTTGCTCCAAATATTTTCTCCCTTCATGCAATGATTCGAATAAAAAGTCCAGGAGAAATGTTGGCTTTTCTTCTTGTAACGTAAACAAAGGTATATAACCTGTAATTAATAATAATAAATTTAAGAAATTTTAACGAATTAAACTTTTGCGAAAAAATTAATATTTTAATGAATTAATGAAAGATGAAAAATGAATAATAAAAGTCCCGCAACAGAATGAAGGTAATTACTTTTGCACTTTCCTCTTTCAATTCCCGATTGAATTTACATCTCAACATTGGTTGCTTCTCTTCTTGGATTATCTCTATGAACAAAAATTGTGTGTACGTGTGTGTCTCAAAAATGAAATACTAAATTATTTTTATGTTCAAAGAAATAAAACAATATAAAAAATGTATTGCCTAAGGCTACATTTGTTGTAATGTTATCTAGGTACCATAAACACGTCCGTAATACCATTCATTAATTTCTCATATATTTCGTAATTACTTGACTGATCGCTTCTAGTAACAACAGAAAGGTAACAACTTTCGTTATGAAATAATTATTTTTCCTTCCCTTTATAATTAGAGATAGTTTGTCCAATTGTTCGACGAATTTTTTTCGTCAGTTTTTTCATTCAGTTTTAATTAATTTCTCCTTCATGTTCCTTCTTCAAATAATTAAATTTTACGTGACATTTTGACTCGCCTTGTAGTTCACATTTTTTCTACGACGTAGAACCATTTTCTTGATACGTCAAAATTTTATGATATAATTAGCCATTTCCGTACTTTCTCCACTTACAACGTATACACATAAGTACATGTTAGGTTATTCATTTCACGCTATTTCATTCTTTTAGAAGATATTAAAAAAACATTCATTCCATTACGCTAATATAATTCCATCCATTTCTCGTCGTTTTATAAGTCGTATCAATGAGATTCTTAGGAAAAAAATCTTGTAAAGGAAAAAGTTAAAAGTCCTGGTCACGGTTCCTGAAACTTATCATATGGTCACATAAGACACCCATTGTGGTCATATCTAAAAAGAGGTTAATGAAAGAAGCCAAGAATGAAAGATCATTGCTATAATGATAAATTTTACAAAAGCAGCAAAATGTTTTCAAAGTGAATTTGACTCGGCCGATCGTATTGACGAATATTCCAGATGCGAAACCTAACGCGCTTTCGTGATTGGGAACGTACTAAGGGACAAATATTTCTCTCAACACAAATCAAATACTGTGAGTTTAATTCGATTTAATACATACGTTTTATTTTTTGCTCCAGCGAAGATCACTATTTTCTTAAAGAACATTTCTGGTAATAGTGTATGTATATATTACGTTGAAAAATTATAACTTAAAAAATTATAATTTATTTATATTTGTAACATAAATAATTATATATTAATAAACGATGTATACCTGGAGCAGAGAGCGAACTACTCCCAAGAGCAGCATTTACGTATTCATAGTTCTCGAACTTTTCTATAACGCAATATTTCGACTGTCTCTTATAAAGTCTTAAGAATGAAAACTAACATGAATTTATTATAAATTGCTAGAATAAAGAAAATGATGCATCTTACCTCGATATTCGATTCGGGATCGTCCGCAATCACAAATAATTTCGTGCCTAACTAAAATATGCCACAATGAGTGAAAATTCCTACTTTCCTAGGATTTAGAATTTGGTTGAATATATCTAGAAGAAAGTTTATGAATAAAAACCGGGTAAAACGTTTAAATATGAGATATATAAATTTACCTTCAGTATCATCACACCAATAAACGAAGGAGCTTTCACAATAATAGGATATGTCTTAGATATGTTTAGGATTCCTTTCACCGTATTGTACACGCAATATAATTCATTCAATAAAAAAAATTGTATTATTCCGTAAAACACTCAACTTTACTTAACGGTAAAAGCAACTAGTGAATTTAATCAAATAAATTGAAAATTATAGAAGCCGTATAACTTTTTACACCGTCCCTACGTGCAGTCGTAATCAAGAGAAAGTGAGGAATGAAGACGAAAACAAACGTTATCGAGATATTACGGTCTTTGCAATGCACTCGATCAGAGTTTACGTCAGCAAATTTTTACTTGCTGAAAGCAAAACGTTCCTTCGTACGTACACGTTCTACGCTTGGAATCATAAGTTTCTATATACAAAGGTTGATCCGCCGTTAGATGTCGACGTTGAGATAGGTGCTCTGTCGTAGGCACGACGCCCTTGGGAGCATCGCGATGATTGTACGACGCACGGGACAAGAAGCGTAGCCGTACTCGAGGTAGCATTTATCTTTTTCACACGTTAGGTACAGTTTAGTCATACATTCCATCATACTGCCATCGTGCGCCTTACCGAGTAAAGTATCGGACACTGTCGAAGAGAAAAGTATCGAATAGTGCGCGCGCGGTCCTCTCACATGCTCGATCGAAGGATTTTCTTCGTCCGCTGAAAAGCACCGAAGAGAATAATGTGAAGCTTAGCCGAACGTCTGATATGTATATGTATATATATATATATATATATATATATATATATATATCT
Organism: Vespula vulgaris; assembly: GCF_905475345.1. NCBI lineage: Eukaryota > Metazoa > Arthropoda > Insecta > Hymenoptera > Vespidae > Vespula > Vespula vulgaris. Next base: position 3,743,029 of record NC_066605.1, read on the forward strand.
GCGGTGATGATAGCGATGATACATATAACTACCATCGCCGCCTCTGACTCTCGCGTCGGGAGTCCTAATCGAACGGTGAAATAATGGCGCGACATTGGATGTCCCTTAACACAAACGTCGATATAACTGTCTAATTTCAATCATGGCAGGCATAGCGAGAAACGATCGACGATGCATCCTCTTGGAAAGCTCCAAATGCCTGACTGTTCCTGCAAATGGTTCATCATCGTTGGCATCATCATCGTGCGAAAAGTGGAAATACCACGTGAAACAAAACGGAAATAATAGAAAAAAATATAGCGTATACAAATATTTCTGTCGTATCTATGATTTTAAGAGCTGCGTATAAATACGGGTGTGGATGGAGCAATTTAGTAGATGCTCCGTGCGCTTCCCCTCGCTCAGATCCAACATTCGTTCCGATCATTTGTTTCCTGAGGTGTTGCTGGCGGCAATTCAGACGACGTTATTGTACCTAAGTAATGATTACCTTACGAAGTAATGAGATCTTCTTCTCGGTCGCGTGTAGATATACGCGCGCAGTATTGTCATGGCGAGTCCATTTCCGTTGCGTTATATTCGAAAATATGTTTTCGATGGACATGACAATAATTCGCGAACATTCGACGACAATGAACCGTAGTGGTCGTTGTTTGTCCATTCTACTGGAGCTGCAACTGATGGGTCACCGAGTCAGTACATCCGTGAAATATTTCGACGACGACCGGATTTGAATGAAAAAGAAACGAGATTTTATTACAAATACCGCGAGTCGTCAGGAAGAGCTTTCTCGCACTATTGTCGAAAATAACCTGACGAGCGGAGGGACTGCAGTAGACGACGATTCCGGAACTTAAAGGCCAACTCGAAGAGGCGGGACTATAACTGAAGACGACTATATGAACGAAGGAAAGATATCAGGAGTAGGTGGAACGCGTAGAAGCTGCCTTAACGATGAGAAGAGATAAAGAAGACGAAAGTGAGGACAGTGGCGCGGACACCGATGAGCAAGTCCACGGCAGAACGATGAGTCTGTCGGTGGAAGTTTCCTCTATCAGAGATGTAGAAGAATCAATTCGACCGATAAAGCAACGACGATAACGTTCACGACTGCTCCCTAGGATGGATTCGTTGTAATGCTGACTCTTCATAGTCGGACAGATTTTCAGGAGGTAATTAATTGTGAGAGGTTACTAACTAAGGGGATCGGCACGAATATTTGTTCGATTTGAAGGGTGAGTAGAGCATGGGGGCAGTTTAAGAATAATATTCCTTGAAACGGAATTTGCATCGGACTTAGACCTTTGGAACGTTACGAGATAGTTGGAGCAACGTAAGAAACTGACGAAAACTAAACTAACTAGGCGAACAACGAACAACGTGAAAATACGTTTATAGAATGCGTGTAATGGCGGATGGAATGAAAAGAGTAAAAGCTCGCTTATAAAATACATCATCGAGGGGACAGATGATAAGCCGGTGAACTAAACAAGCAATTGTTGCTCTATGGCATTACATCGATTCAAGAACATAAACGAAGGTTGGCGAAATACGAGTGCATGAACGAGGAAATGTAGGAGGAAGAAGAAGCAACTTTTCTGGATTCGCCTGTTCCAGGATCGATACAAACCGGGAGTTGTTCCAACGGCGGCACCCCAGCAGCCCCTTAACTCGGCGGCTCTACCATCAAGGGCACGAAGTATTTTAAGTTTAACCGGTTTGGTCATTTCGCCAGCAAATGTCCGATGGGCGTCGCATCAGAGGAGATCTGCAGCGTTGCGCGGTAACAGCCAAGAGGAAATGTAAGAAGAACAGAACGGAATCGAAGATAATAGAATATTAAAGTTTCCGCGCTGATTGATGCGCGCGTAATACGGCGTAAATTTAATACGTTCGAGTCGCTCGATTAAAATTGTCGGTCCCAAGCTATGTAAGGTTATACGTTTCAATAGTGTAAATCTAACGTAGAAGTGCGAAACGAGCATGTACGTTAGATGAGTTACGACACAATCGCAGTAGATTTTTAGCAAAATAAAAAACGACGGATTACAAAAGTGTTGCTTTCTTCTTCTTGTATAGCGCTTATTGTTCCTTTCCTTTGTCACTGGCAAAGCATCGACTAAAATTCTCGATATCACCCGCATACTTGTACGGGAATCATTGTCTTTTGTTTCATCTTTTCTCATTTCTTTTCTTTCTTTTTTCAAATCCGGTCGCGAAGGCGCAATTTGGAGAGCGCAATTCCTTGCGTTTCTCGCACCGGCCAAGCGTCTCTCGCCAGCGATGATTGTCAATTCGCACGGAGGATCCCTTCCTAACCGTCAGATGTATATCGTACCATCTTTAGCTCCCAAGACAAGTCCATAACCGAGCGAATGTCGACACCTACAGCGATGGGGGGCACTCGAGTCGTGCGCCTGCACACGGCGACTACCGCCGCGAACGATCTCGATCGGCGAGCTTGGCTATATAAGACCAAGTTCATACGTTTGTAACAAAGCCTTCGTTGTCTCAAGAGACGTACGCTCCGGATCGATTTCTCTTCTCAAAGGCGTTCACGCAGCGGTCCTGCGGACCGGCAGTGGTTTTCTACCGAATTCGTTCAAACAAGCTTCGCATTACTCTGCTGCCCGCTTTGCAGCCAACGACAGGCACCGTTGATGTTGGCGAGCGTTGAATAATGCTTCGGCAATCGAAATTATGTCAATGTATTTTCTGTTACTCAGATTGTTTGGTAAGCGGTGTAGCTGTGACACGCGTTTTGCCTTACTCGTACGTAATTAGTTGCGTCGGCTATCTCGACATAAGGGATATATGATATAAGTAAGGCTCTTGACGCTTGCAGTACGAAATCGATGTATACCGATTCGGATTGTTCTGAACTGTGGGATCGCCAGTGATCTTTAAAAGTCTCGGTTATCGTCCGGTTCCGAACGACTGCTCGATTAGATCGCTCTCGCTATCTCTATCACCGACGACGCTGGCGCGGCTACTGCAGATACGGTGATATCAAGCTGTTTGAGTGCCATCGCGTCGCGACCACAACGTCGGACTTTCTCGATCAGCGAGCTTGGCTATGTAAGACTAAGTTCATACGTTTGTATCAAAGCCTTCGTTGTCTCAAGAGACGTACGCTTCGGATCGATTTCTCTTCTCAAGGAGCTTTCGGGCGCTGCTTGGGCGGCTGCTACGGATATGGGAATCTCAATTGATTCGCGTCGCGACTACAGCATCGAACTGTCTCGATCAGCGAGCTTGGCTATGTAAGACTAAGTTCATACGTTTGTATCAAAGCCTTCGTTGTCTCAAGAGACGTACGCTCCGGATCGATTTCTCTTCTCAAAGGCGTTCACGCAGCGGTCCTGCGGACCGGCAGTGGTTTTCTACCGAATTCGTTCAAACAAGCTTCGCATTACTCTGCTGCCCGCTTTGCAGCCAACGACAGGCACCGTTGATGTTGGCGAGCGTTGAATAATGCTTCGGCAATCGAAATTATGTCAATGTATTTTCTGTTACTCAGATTGTTTGGTAAGCGGTGTAGCTGTGACACGCGTTTTGCCTTACTCGTACGTAATTAGTTGCGTCGGCTATCTCGACATAAGGGATATATGATATAAGTAAGGCTCTTGACGCTTGCAGTACGAAATCGATGTATACCGATTCGGATTGTTCTGAACTGTGGGATCGCCAGTGATCTTTAAAAGTCTCGGTTATCGTCCGGTTCCGAACGACTGCTCGATTAGATCGCTCTCGCTATCTCTATCACCGACGACGCTGGCGCGGCTACTGCAGATACGGTGATATCAAGCTGTTTGAGTGCCACCGCGTCGCGACCACAACGTCGGACTTTCTCGATCAGCGAGCTTGGCTATGTAAGACTAAGTTCATACGTTTGTATCAAAGCCTTCGTTGTCTCAAGAGACTTACGCTCCGGATCGATTTCTCTTCTCAAAGGCGTTCGCGCAGCGGTCCTGCGGACCGGCAATGGTTTTCTATCGAATTCGTTCAAACAAGCTTCGCATTACTCTGCTGCCCGCTTTGCAGCCAACGACAGGCACCGTTGATGTTGGCGAGCGTTGAATAGTGCTTCGGCAATCGAAATTATGTCAATGTATTTTCTATTACTCAGATTGTGGCGTAATCAATATTTTCGTGACACGCGTGTTGCCTTACTCGTACGTAATTAGTTGCGTCGGCTATCTCGAGATAAGGGATATATGATATATGTAAGGCTCTTGACGATTAGAGTACGATATCGATGTATATCGATTCGGATTGGACTGGATTATGGGATCGCGTGATCTTTAAAAGTCTCTGTTGCCTTACGGATCCGTTCGACTGCTCGATCATATCACTCTCACTATCTCTATCACCGGCGACGCTCGAGCGGCTGCAAAGCGTTACGGCGATATCAAGCGATTCGAGCGCCATCGCACCGCGACTACGATTGCGAACTTTCTCGATCAGCGAGCTTGTCTATATACGACCATTTCGTACTCCTGTACCAAAGCCTTCGTTGTGTCAGGAGACGTACGCGCCGGATCGATTTTTCTTCCCAATGAACGTTCACGCGCCCCTCGGGCGGCTACTACGGCTACGGCTCTCACGCGAGTCGAGCGCCTTCGCACGGCGACTGCTGCTGCGAACGTTCTCGATCATCTAGTAGGTGGGTGTACACGACCAAGCTCATAGGTCCGTACTAAAGCCTTCGGTGCCTTAAGAGACGGATGGGCGAACCGATTTCTCTTCTGAAGGAACGTTCACGCACCGCTCGTGCAGCACAATTGGTCGAATTTTTTCCTCGACGTCATTTTGTCTGTCGACGAAAATAGGTTCTCGACTAATTCGGGAGTAGTCCTCGATCGCACCTTAGCTATTTGTCGATCTTTCTTCGGAAATCTCATGGGAACTTGTTCGGCGAGTACTTCGTCGCGCGAACGTGGACCTACAATTCGCGTCATTCTCTACAGTGTAACATTGAATCGAGTAATGTATTACAATTATACTCCATTTATATGAATCTGTAGACATTCAGATAAATTGAGCAGATCATATTTTTTGCAAGCAGATCAAAATTTTATTCTTTATTGTGATAAAATGTACAGTATGATAAAATTTGAAGCATTCATTCTACACCATTTTCATCGCTATCCCTATCTATGAGGTTTCTTTGTTTTCTTGTTGGTTTCTCGAGGTAACGAAGAAACTACCACTAGTATATCACTACTATCGTTTTCTTCTGGATCAATATCTATTTTCTGTAACGTGTCGGTATGGTAAAAGTTCATCTGGAATTCCTCGCTACTGCTTAAAGTATCATGAAACTTTCTCTTTCGCTGCTGTTTACTCGTTTCGCTGTTGTTGTAATGACAGAAAATGAGAGAATAAATAACTTGGAATTCTCTAGTTCTAAATTATGAAATCATAAAATAATTCGTATCAAAAGATCAGATCATTTGCATGACTTTCTGCCACGTAACCCTCCTATCCGTTTCTGCTCGTGTTTGGTTCGTACTGCTCGACGCTTGTATCTCGAGCTAAGTTCGTAATTTTTAAAATCTCTTTCTCCAGTTTTAGGATTCTCTATCCCATTCCACTATATCCTACGAAGAATACTCGCATACCAAACCATTGCTTATTGCAATGCAACTCCTCCTTATCGTCCTCTTTAAGCGGATTACACTTAATGATATGTATACCTTACCAATTGATTTTTTCTAGTTATTAAAAACGAATGTTCTACATGAACATGTCGTAGTACATTTACATAAAAGGTATACTATGCTACGTGATCTCGACAAGATAGCAGTCTTGCCTACTGACCGTCGTTGATTGTACTTTTCTTCCAAAATATAAATATTAACTCGAATTCAAAGCTTCGTAATATACTTGTCAAATGTATACATTCATCGACATACATATACATATACATATACATATACATATACATATACATATACATATACATATACATATACATATACATATACATATACATATACATATACATATACATATATGTATACATGTATGTATGTATGCATGTATAGATGAATATGTTTGTACGACTGAGAAAATACTCATGCATGTGTTAATGTTGAAAGATTCCTGAGAACAGGAATATTAGCAAGATGGAGGCGTCCGAAAAGTGTTTCCCTATCGAAACTTTGTGACCCCATCGCATCCACATCGCCGTTATTTGTTAACATATCTTGATTCGTTATCATATTTGAACGGCCTATGTAAACATTTTTTGCTAAAATTTTCTTGCTTAAGGTACTTTTATATTTTTCTATCTTCGATCGGCGACTGGCCGATTACACTCGTAAATGGCGTTCCACACATTTAAGGAAGAATTGATTAATTCATTAGATATCCTGTTAACGGTCTCTCTAATTGCATCTTAGAAACTCAGGAATACATATATGACGGGATTTTTCTTACAGATAGATCTTGTTTGATCGATCTCAGTAAAAATAATATAATATCGAAGACCTTATTCCATTAAAGAACAGAGCCTTTATCGAGAGCATCAATACAATATAATGCTCTCGATAAATCTCGTCGTATTTAGCGATATAAGCCTGAAAATCTCATTACGAACTGAATACTCTTATTGCTTTGCGGGCCAGTGTTCAGTTAACTTGGGAAATATTGCAAATCCCATTAAAAGAGAATTATTACCCTGTTTCGGATAGTTATGCCGGATATGCCGTAAGTAGAGAAAGAATTAATTAAAAGAAGAGTACGGAGAAGAAAATTTATAAGGATGCATTTTTTAATTTTTAATCATCTATACTAATATTAATTTATGAGAATTTCGAAATTAACAACAAGAATGATTTTCAAGGACTTCAACTTATAAATTACTTGTTCATTACATCAAATTACATGAAATAATAAGAACCTAGTGGATAATATATATGACGATTTCCATTTTACACGGGTAATGATTTGCTTTTGCTAGAGATTATTAGATATAACATCACTCACTGAATACCTTACCTTAGTATATAGTTTAATTACGTTTATATCATGTGTTTATGTGTGCGCGCGCGTGGGTGTATATATGTATATATGTATGTACTTATATACATATATACGTGTACATATATATATATATATATATAGACTTTTTTAAATTTTAGTTTTATTGGTTCGGTCGGTTTCAACGAGAGATTCAATTCTACTCCTATTTCTGCAACTTCTATTGGCTTATCTATTTTAATTATAAATTTTCGTATCAGTATAGCAATTATTATTGTCATTTCTAGAATAGCGAATTTTTGACCTACAAAAACAAAATCGTAAATGGATTTTGTACTTTAACTTTACGGAATACAATTTCAAATATCTATTAGAGTGTGTAATTACCTATGCAATTTCTGCAACCATAACTAAATGGAAAGAAATTCGAGGAACTATGTCTCCCCGGAAGAAACCCATCCGGATCGAGTACTAGCGGCTGGGCCCAATGTTTTTCATTGCGATGGAGATTGTAGTTGAAAAGTACCTTTTTGTACAATCCAGTTTCTTGTCCCTTGATATGATTAATAATAATACTTTTAACGATAAAAGAATATAATAGTTATTACTTTTATGTATGGAGATACCCTCGACATCTTGCGTTACTTTCCGAGCGATGATAGCAACTACGGAGTAAAGAAGTAATGTTCCTTTGATCACTCTTTCCAAAAGTTTCATATCTTTAATATCGTCATGCGTTATTGGTACATGTTTCAGATCGGACGAGCCATAAATTTGATTGAGTTCCTCATATATTTCGTTCATTGTAATCAAAGATGTGAGAAAGACAAGAGGAAGGTAATATAAAAATAATTTTCGTTATATGAATAATTACAAATAATTAAGTACATGTAATATGTCCGTAGTTGAATATCAGGGAATGTAGCAAGCATTAAAAGTACAAAGCTAATGGCAGTAACTGAAGTATTGCTTCCCTGAAAAAAAAAAAAAAAAAAACAGACACTTTTTCTCTCTAATTTTATTCAGTAAACGAAAGTTCATTGCAACTTAATGATAAATATGACGTACACCTATAGCGATCGTATTGATTTCGTCTCGAATATCTTGCTCCAAATATTTTCTCCCTTCATGCAATGATTCGAATAAAAAGTCCAGGAGAAATGTTGGCTTTTCTTCTTGTAACGTAAACAAAGGTATATAACCTGTAATTAATAATAATAAATTTAAGAAATTTTAACGAATTAAACTTTTGCGAAAAAATTAATATTTTAATGAATTAATGAAAGATGAAAAATGAATAATAAAAGTCCCGCAACAGAATGAAGGTAATTACTTTTGCACTTTCCTCTTTCAATTCCCGATTGAATTTACATCTCAACATTGGTTGCTTCTCTTCTTGGATTATCTCTATGAACAAAAATTGTGTGTACGTGTGTGTCTCAAAAATGAAATACTAAATTATTTTTATGTTCAAAGAAATAAAACAATATAAAAAATGTATTGCCTAAGGCTACATTTGTTGTAATGTTATCTAGGTACCATAAACACGTCCGTAATACCATTCATTAATTTCTCATATATTTCGTAATTACTTGACTGATCGCTTCTAGTAACAACAGAAAGGTAACAACTTTCGTTATGAAATAATTATTTTTCCTTCCCTTTATAATTAGAGATAGTTTGTCCAATTGTTCGACGAATTTTTTTCGTCAGTTTTTTCATTCAGTTTTAATTAATTTCTCCTTCATGTTCCTTCTTCAAATAATTAAATTTTACGTGACATTTTGACTCGCCTTGTAGTTCACATTTTTTCTACGACGTAGAACCATTTTCTTGATACGTCAAAATTTTATGATATAATTAGCCATTTCCGTACTTTCTCCACTTACAACGTATACACATAAGTACATGTTAGGTTATTCATTTCACGCTATTTCATTCTTTTAGAAGATATTAAAAAAACATTCATTCCATTACGCTAATATAATTCCATCCATTTCTCGTCGTTTTATAAGTCGTATCAATGAGATTCTTAGGAAAAAAATCTTGTAAAGGAAAAAGTTAAAAGTCCTGGTCACGGTTCCTGAAACTTATCATATGGTCACATAAGACACCCATTGTGGTCATATCTAAAAAGAGGTTAATGAAAGAAGCCAAGAATGAAAGATCATTGCTATAATGATAAATTTTACAAAAGCAGCAAAATGTTTTCAAAGTGAATTTGACTCGGCCGATCGTATTGACGAATATTCCAGATGCGAAACCTAACGCGCTTTCGTGATTGGGAACGTACTAAGGGACAAATATTTCTCTCAACACAAATCAAATACTGTGAGTTTAATTCGATTTAATACATACGTTTTATTTTTTGCTCCAGCGAAGATCACTATTTTCTTAAAGAACATTTCTGGTAATAGTGTATGTATATATTACGTTGAAAAATTATAACTTAAAAAATTATAATTTATTTATATTTGTAACATAAATAATTATATATTAATAAACGATGTATACCTGGAGCAGAGAGCGAACTACTCCCAAGAGCAGCATTTACGTATTCATAGTTCTCGAACTTTTCTATAACGCAATATTTCGACTGTCTCTTATAAAGTCTTAAGAATGAAAACTAACATGAATTTATTATAAATTGCTAGAATAAAGAAAATGATGCATCTTACCTCGATATTCGATTCGGGATCGTCCGCAATCACAAATAATTTCGTGCCTAACTAAAATATGCCACAATGAGTGAAAATTCCTACTTTCCTAGGATTTAGAATTTGGTTGAATATATCTAGAAGAAAGTTTATGAATAAAAACCGGGTAAAACGTTTAAATATGAGATATATAAATTTACCTTCAGTATCATCACACCAATAAACGAAGGAGCTTTCACAATAATAGGATATGTCTTAGATATGTTTAGGATTCCTTTCACCGTATTGTACACGCAATATAATTCATTCAATAAAAAAAATTGTATTATTCCGTAAAACACTCAACTTTACTTAACGGTAAAAGCAACTAGTGAATTTAATCAAATAAATTGAAAATTATAGAAGCCGTATAACTTTTTACACCGTCCCTACGTGCAGTCGTAATCAAGAGAAAGTGAGGAATGAAGACGAAAACAAACGTTATCGAGATATTACGGTCTTTGCAATGCACTCGATCAGAGTTTACGTCAGCAAATTTTTACTTGCTGAAAGCAAAACGTTCCTTCGTACGTACACGTTCTACGCTTGGAATCATAAGTTTCTATATACAAAGGTTGATCCGCCGTTAGATGTCGACGTTGAGATAGGTGCTCTGTCGTAGGCACGACGCCCTTGGGAGCATCGCGATGATTGTACGACGCACGGGACAAGAAGCGTAGCCGTACTCGAGGTAGCATTTATCTTTTTCACACGTTAGGTACAGTTTAGTCATACATTCCATCATACTGCCATCGTGCGCCTTACCGAGTAAAGTATCGGACACTGTCGAAGAGAAAAGTATCGAATAGTGCGCGCGCGGTCCTCTCACATGCTC